>NW_026542609.1:0-140915 GCF_028750875.1 Macrosteles quadrilineatus
AATGAGAAAGAATGTATTGCAGATTTCAGAAGCCTTACTATCCTTACCATTGAGAAGAGAGATTTAAAGCCTCAAATTGAAAATGCTCTTTTAAAGATTGACGCTTCTATGCACAAATATCAAGCGGAAGGTAGTGGATGGATATATGACCACACTAAATATTGGCAGGTTGCAACGTTTACAAGTACAAGCCCCTAACTCCAAAGTCATACATTCCCACACCAAAAAGTATTAAATTGACAAAAGCAGTTTTAAATATAAAGAATGTTGATAATAAATGCTTCCTTTGTCAATTTTAGCAGCTTTACATCCAAGGAATGCTAAACATGCTAATAGAGTCTCTAACTATGCACCCTACGTAGGTAAGTTGAACATGACAAATATAAAATATCCGTAAAAATATCTGACATAGATCAATTTGAAAGAAAGAATAATATAAGTGTTAATGTATTTGAGTTGAAGACCAAAAATTAATATATCCATTAAGAAGAAACCAAACTGAATAGTAACACTCATATGATCTATTATTATTAAAACAAGGTCGTAAATCACATTACTGTTTAATTCGTGATTTTAATAGGTTAATGCTACGGTCAACAAAAGATAACAGTAAAAAGCTTTTTGCAAGTTTTGTTTACAACATTTTTACACCAAAGATAAATTGGAGTGTCATATAACATATTGTAAAAACTTTGATGTCCAACGAGTGGAAATGTCTAAACAAGATACATTACAATTTAAAAATTATAAATATCAACTTAAAGCCCCATTTGTAATTTATGCTGATTTTGAGGTGTTTTATAAACTCTAACAACCATACTCCATCTGGATTTGCATTTGTCGTAGTAAAAGATTCTAAGATTATTTCTGAAGAGTTATATAGTGGCGAAAATGTTATGGATGTGTTTTTCGAAAGGTTGTTTGAGACTTATGACTTCATTAAAAATCAAATGGCAATATATATCCCCCTTGTAATGACTCCTGAGCAAGAGGCATCTTTCCAAAACTCAACACATTGTCATATTTGTGAAAAGCCTCTATATTTTGATAGGGTACGGGAACATTGTCATTCAAATGGCCAATACCTGGAGCCTGCCCACAATGATTGCAATTTAAACTATAAAGTAACAAAGAAAATACCAGTATTCTTTCATAACTTAAAAAATTACGATGGACATTTAATTATGCAACACTTGGGAAAGTTTAATCGTAAATTAAATTGCATAGCCAAAGATATGGAAAAGTACATTTCATTCTCTGTTGATGATTTAGTATTTTTAGATTCCTATAACTTTCTGTCCCTTCCATTATACAAATTAGCTTCCAATTTAAATACATTTAGATTCATAGACAATCCACTACTACAACGCAAAGGCGTATTTCCCTATGAATATATGACAGGACCAGATAAGTTTGCAGAGTCTCTACCTCCAATTGAAAAATTTTACAGTACTTTAACTAAAGAACATATCTCTCCCATCGAATATGAACATGCTAAAAATGTCTGGACCCATTTTAATATACATAATTTACAAGAATATCATGATTTATATCTTAAAACAGATGTATTGCTACTGGCTGATGTGTTTGAGACATTTAGAGACCTGTGTTTAAAGGATTACAAACTTGACCCCGTACATATGTATTCACTTCCAGGACTAACATGGGAAGCTTGTCTTAGAATGACTGGTATAAAATTACAATTATTTCAAGATATTGACATGCATTTGTTCATAGAAAGTGCAATCAGAGGAGGAGTCAGTATGATTTCTACACGTTACGCTAAAGCCAATAATAGATATATGGGCAAACATTATGATCCCAATCAAGAAAGTGTGTATTTAATATATTTAGATTGTAACTCGCTATACTCCACAGCTATGTGTGAGACACTACCCGTGGATGGATTTCGTTGGACGAATGAGATAGACTACAAAAACAATCAAAATGATGAGTTTGGATATATCTTAGAAGTTGATTTAAAATACGATAAAAGCTTACATGATTTACATAATGACTATCCATTAGCACCTGAGAAAATGAATGGCAAATTAATACCTAATTTAAATGACAAAACTAAATATATTTTACATTATAAAGCATTACAAAAATATGAGGAATTAGGTTTGGTTGCTACAAAATACTATAGAATTTTAAAATTTAGACAATCAAAATGGCTTTCACCCTATATTAATTTTAATATTGAAAAACGCAAATGTGCTAAAAATGATTTTGAAAAAGACTTTTACAAATTGTTAAATAATAGTCTCTTTGGTCGAACAATTATGAACCAACGCAAGTTTCGTGATATATATCTCAAGGATGAGTCACTATTAACAAAATATGTCACTAATCCAAGGTTTGACTGTAGCAAAAAGTTCGATAACAATTTACATGCTATACATTTAAATAAATTAGTTGTAAAGTTTAATAAGCCGATATATTTGGGAATGACAATTTTGGATATTAGTAAAGTAATAATGTATGATTTCCACTATAATTATATGTCAAAATTTAAGAACAAAAGATTTCTTATGACTGATACAGATTCTTTAATGTATTCTATAGTTACAGAGGACTTTTACAAGGAAATAGAAAGTGACTTGCACTATTTTGATACCTCTGGATATAGTAAAGACCATTTCTTATACTCTGATAAAAATAAAAAAGTCACAGGCAAGTTCAAAGACGAATTAGATGGTCATATTATGTATGAATATTGTGGTTTAAGACCAAAGTTATATTCTTATATTCCTCTAAAATGGTTATATGAAGAAGACAAGCAAGCTTTAGAGGTGAAGAAAGCTAAAGGAGCTGATGGTGCTACAGTTAAACATCTCCTTAGACATCAACATTATTTGAACTGTATTGCAACTGGGCAAGATTACTATGAGAATGTGACAAGAATTAAATCTACAAATCATCATCTTCAAACCTTAACCATGAACAAGAAAGTACTATCATTTGACGATGACAAGAGGTTTATTCTAGAAGATGGCATCAATACGCTTGCGCTTGGTCACTATAAAATTGATCAAACATAAATCTATATTTGCCATTATTCTTTGACCTTTCTTTGTCAATTACAAAAAAGCCATATTTAGTTTTATCCCAGCATTGGTGGCAGAGATTTCTAAATTGGTTAAATGAAAAGTCATTACCAACATGATTGTTATATACATGTTTTAAATTTAAATCATCTTGTTTAAATAATATTAGGAAATTTACATTATCACGTAAATGTTTGTGTACTTTGCTGTAAGATTGACACAAGTAAAAACAGTTAATATTTTTATGTCGACCCATTGAAAAAAATTGTGTAATATTTTGACTATTTATGTCATCAAATACAACAACTGACTGTGATTTTACATCATTTGGTGTGATTTCACAGTCAGTAAACGTGTGTAATTTCACTTCGTCACACAAACTAAATATTTCAATTATTTTTTTATATTTTTCTTGTTCTAAAGATTTAGATATTAAATATAAGTTTGTAAATTTTAATCCTTCCTTTCTTACAATTAAATTGTAAATTACAACCGTCTTCCCACTTCCACTTGGACCACAAATAACACATCGAATATTGGTAGGAAATAGACCCAACTTCTTTGGTATATTTTCCTTAGTATGTACTATTTTAAATTTGTGTTTTTGT
Source organism: Macrosteles quadrilineatus (assembly GCF_028750875.1). Taxonomy (NCBI): domain Eukaryota; kingdom Metazoa; phylum Arthropoda; class Insecta; order Hemiptera; family Cicadellidae; genus Macrosteles; species Macrosteles quadrilineatus. The sequence goes on from NW_026542609.1 coordinate 3,659, forward strand.
TGAATAAAAGACATTTTTTATATAATAAAAATGGTAAAAAATAATAAGAAAACATGTAAAAAAGGCAAAGGTTTATTCCTAAAGCCTTACAGGGGTCGAGGGCTATTGAATACTCTTATAAATAATCTTCCATTTCCACTTCACATACCATCATATCGGTACTGTGGACCTGGAACGAATATACGTCAAAATCTAGCCAAAAATGTACCTCCAAAAAATAAGTTAGACTCTTATTGTAAAGAGCATGACATATTCTACATGAATAATCCTGATACCGCTGCTCGGAACAAAGCAGACATGAGATTAGCAGACTTAGCTTGGACTAGAGTAACGGCAAATGACGCAAATCTTGCTGAAAGAGCTGCAGCTTATGCGGTGACAAATTTGATGAAGGCAAAAGCAAAAATGGGAATGGGATTAAAATTTAATAAAAAAAATGGACAACTACCAGCTGTTAGAGGCCGCAAAAGACGTGCCTCACTTCCGGGGGGTGTACCTAAAAAACGAGCTAAAAAATCTAACACCAAAAGTAAAAGAGTGCGGAATAGTTAATTTAGACAGTTCATCTGGCACACATTGGACAGCATATCGTAAAAATAAAGATATTGTAATTTATTTTGACCCATTTGGAATCCAACCTCCAAAAGAAGTAATTAAATATTTTGAGGGACATAAAATATTCTATACAACCGATCAAATACAAGATTTAAATAGTTCTATTTGTGGAATTTTATGTTTATCATTCATAAAAAATTTTTGTTTATAAAAATGGATTCATTTACTATAACATTTTCGGGTACAGAGCCAGAGCTAAAGTCAGTGTTCTTTCCTCCCATAGAATTAAATGATGATTATGTAATTGGATTAGTTGATTTTCAAAGTTATAATTCTATATTTAATGTGAAAAAACCTCTAAATACTTTAACATATTACAAAGTAGAGAAAAAAACATTACCAAAGGGAGAGATCTTAGTTGATGATTTAAACCAGTTATTAGATGGTAAACTTAAAGTTATAATACATAAAAATGGAGAAGCATTAATTAATACTAAAGTCAAACTTTTATTCAAAGGGCTTATTCCAAAATTAAATAAACTTAAAGGCAACAAATTAACCATTGGAGAAGGTGATGATGTTTTCTATTATGACCACAAAGCTCCAGTTACAATAGAAATTTCTGAAGGAACATATGAGGTGGTTGAGCTTGCAAAGGAAATTCAAAAGCAAATCCCAGACTTTTTCCTTACAGCTAATAATAAAACTATGAAAGCGACATTACTTTCTAGCCACGTGTTTGATTTTACAAAACCATGTTTAGGGTCTGTTTTATTGGGATTTAAAGGTGTTTCTACTCCTGGTGTACAGTTTGAATCTACAAATAAAATAAACATTAATAATGTAAATGTGATTAGAGTAAAATGTAATATTGCAAACGGGTCCTATTTAAATGGAAACAAATCACACACCATACATAGCTTTTATCCAGAAGCTCCTCCTGGCTACAAAATTATTGAAGTTCCAAGAAATATTATATATTTTCCTGTAAATAAGAGAAGTTTAGATGTTGTCAGTATTACATTTGCCGATCAGCATGACAAGGCAATTGACTTTAATGGAGAAGAAACTACAATTACTTGTCATATAAAAAAGATATGAGAATTTATAAGAATTTATCTATAAGTATACAAAATGCTAGGTTCCTACGATCAATAGGACTAAAGTTAAAATTTTCTATTAATAAAAATGGAAGATTTTCTAGATGTTACAGGGAAATCCCAATTCGACGATAGTGTGGTTAAAATTACAAATCACTCCTATGTTCCCCATAACACTTTAGCAATAAATAATTCTGATGAAATTCGAATATGTATTAATAATCAAGATTTGCTAACTCTCCCATGTAGGAGTTATCTGTATATTAAGGGAGAAATTGAAAATCATGATAAAGGTCATTTTATAAATAATGCATTTGCATTCTTATTTGATGAAATTAGATATGAAGTCGCAGGTAAAGAAATAGATATTGTAAGAAACCCAGGAATTTCTAGTCTTATGAAAATATTGAGCTCTTACAATAAAACAACTAAATTGTCAAATGTGGCATTTGATTCTGACACGAATTTAAAAGAGTTCCATAAAAGTGGCAAGTTTAGTACTTGTTTGCCATTAGAACTGTTAATGGGTGTATTTGAGGATTTTAATAAGGTATTAGTAAATGTCAAACAAGAATTGGTGTTGAAAAGATCCAAAAATGATTTGAATTGTATATTAACAACCACTAGTGCTCCAGCCAGTGGTACTGCTGATGCAATTCCCAAAATTATACTTAACTCAATTCAATGGGTGATGCCACATGTAATACCATCAGATGGGGAGAAGTTACAATTACAAAAGATGTTATTGCAAAATAAAAATTTGCAAATTGCATTTAGAAGCTTAGAGTTGCATGAACTTCCATCATATCCCAATACTACAAGACATACATGGTCAGTAAAGACATCTTCAAGTTTGGAGAAGCCTAGGTATATTATATTTGGTTTCCAAACAGCTAGGGATAATAGTGCACGAAAAAGAACTGATGAATTTGATCACTGTAAGTTAAAAAATCTCAAAGTATTTCTAAACTCTGAATATTATCCTTATAGTGATTTAAATCTCGACTTTGAAAATGGAGATGTCTCTAAAGCTTATGAGATGTTTATGAGGTTTAGAGAGACTTACTATAATACTATCCCAGATCCTATGATTAGTAGGGCTGAGTTTATGAAGAAATATCCACTAATTGTAATAGACTGTTCTAGACAGAACGAAACAGTGAAGGAAGGAATTGTTGATATTAAATTAGAGATTGAAACTGCAGAAAATGTACCAGCAAATACATCTGCATATTGTTTAATAATACATGATAAAGTGTTTGAGTACAATCCTTTGTCAAATGAGATAAATAAAATGTAAATAAAAGATGAAAAACATTCAACAAGAATTGGTTGACTCTGCAAATCAAATACGAGAGAAATATAGAGCTTTGAAACGTGGCAAGTTTCTAGAGGCTGAAGAGAGGTTCCAAACATTCCAACCTTTAATAGAGCCATTACAAGAATTAAAAAAAATCGCCAAAACAGAGAGGCCTCGAATGGAGATTCTCCCAATGACTCCATCTAGAATACCAGTGATACCAAGATTGCAACCATTACAGCAATCCACCCCACAGAAATTAGATTTTGGTCTTTTAGCATCAGACTATTTAGGAAATTACCTCAGTAAAAGTAGTATGACAGACACTACATATGGTATTAGACGAGAAGCAAATAAATTTTTTATTGGAAATAAGGAAGTTGACATTGCCAATGATGATGTTACAATTGCAAATAAAACCTACAAGGGGACAAAAGGTTTGTGGCAATTGTTAACTTTAAAAGAACCTGAGGATTATACTCCGGCTGATTTGCAAAATTATAAAGAAATTTTGGAAGCTACAAATGGACATTTAAAGAGTTACAAAGATGGTGCACCAATTTCAAGTAATAGACATACTAAATATCTTAATATAATTAAACCTCTATTTAAATCTGTTGGTGAAGGTTTGAGACAAGTGACTGGTAATAAAATAGACTATATTTATTGGGATGATCCTAATGAGCTTGTAGATAGGTTAAGACTTCTTTGGCTAAGTCGCCAAGCCGGTAACTCAGGAGTGGATAATGAAATAGATTCCATTATTGAGGAATTGAGAGAAAGTGGTATTATTTATTAAATAAAAATATGTTTATAGATAAATTTTATCGTTTATATAATCCATATAATAAGCCTGCAGAACCCAGGGCTAGTAATGAACCTACTTTGAATTTACAAGACGATAGTTGGAATTGTTTAAACCGTAAAATTGGTAATGTTAAAGATGGAGAGTTTGTAGATGATGTATCAACTTTGGGTCAGACATTAACTAGAAAAGGTGATGTCTTCTTACAAGGTAAAACTAAATATGAGTTTTTAGAATCTAAGAATAAAAATTGGAATGCTAAAAAACAGAAAATTACTAATGTGGAAAAGGGTGAAAGTTTAGATGATGTGCCCACTTTACAACAGACTTTAATACGAACAGATGGTAAATTTGTACAAGACAATAATAATTATGAATTTTTAGAATCAGAAAATGGTATTTGGAATGCTAAGAAACGGAAAATTACTAATGTGGAAAAGGGTGAAAGTTTAAATGATGTGCCCACTTTACAACAGACTTTAATACGAAAAAAAGATGGTAAATTTGTACAAGATGATAATAATTATGAATTTTTAGAATCAGAGAATGGTGTTTGGAATGCTAAAAAACAAAAACTTAGCAATTTGATGGAAGGTACAGATAGTAAAGATGCTGTGAATGTTTCACAAGTTCCAAAAATGGAAGTAGGCTATTGGAATTTTAATAATAAAAGGTTAGTACGTGTTAAACCTGCCATTGATGACACTGACTGTGTTACAAAAGAACAGACTATAACTTATAATAAAAAAGAAAAATGTTGGGATGCCAAAAATCAATTCATAAGAAATCTACCAGAGGGGGAACATTCGGATGATATTTGTCTAATGTCACAATCTATGCATTACGATGGATCAAAATTTGTATATGGAGAAAAAAATTTTAATTTGATGGAATATAATCCTGATTTATTAGTTGCTGACCCCAGATCTTTGAGTGGATTTAAGTATATAGATAATAGACCATATATACCAGAAAACTATGTATTTAAAAGAATGGAAGATAATCTATTGATTGGGGCTAATGGTGATGTATTTAGAGTTACAGGAAAGGATGATGTTATAAAAAATGAATGAAATTGCATACGAGCTTCATAAGCCTGCAAGAAAGAATTTCATTAGAAGGTCTTTTAAAGTATTGGGTATAAACGAAACCATACAAATAGATTTAGTTGATATGCAAAACTATGCTAGAGAAAATTCTGGCAATAAATATATTTTAACTTTAATAGATACATTTTCTAAAAAAGCTTATGCTGCTCCACTAAAGAATAAGACAGGGTTAGTGGTTACAGAAGCCATTAAAACCATTCTACCAAAGGGGGTTAAAAACATTCAATCTGACAATGGAAAAGAATTTTTTAATCAATATTTTAGCAAACTAATGAAAAAATTAAATATTAATCACTATCACACATTTTCTACAACTAAGGCTGCAATTGTGGAGAGGTTTCAGAGAACTTTAAAGAATTGGTTATATAGAGAATTTAGTGCTCAGGGGAGTTATAAATGGTTGGATTTACTTCCAAAGTTAATTCGAAAATATAATAATAAAGTGCATAGATCTATAGGAATGAAGCCTAACCAAGTGAATGTTAAGAATAGTAAATATGTGCATGAGAGGTTGACTTCTAAAGTAGTGCAAGTTAAAAAGCCAAGATATAAGGTAGGTGATAGCGTAAGGATTTCCAAGTATAAACATGTTTTTAGTAAAGGTTATACTCCAAATTGGACAGGGGAACTATTTACAATAGCAGAAGTTAAGAATACAAAGCCTGTGACTTATATCTTGAAAGATGAAAATGGCAATATAATCAGGGGAGGCTTCTATACAGAGGAGTTGTTAAAGACCAAGTATAAGGACATGTATTTGGTAGAGAAGGTAATTAGGAGAAAGGGTGATTCGTTGTATGTCAAATGGCTTGGGTTCCCAAGTAGCCAGAACTCATGGATTTCCACTAAGGATGTCCAAGGGAGCACATCATGAGCCGGGAGCATGCCCGAGTTCACGCACAAACCTCACATGATTTTGAAAATATACATGGGAATGGATGTGGATTTGAAATTTTAATGGAGTTTGAACATTTATATAGGCTTGTATTGGACGAGATCTAAATATAGCTGGTCTTTAAAAAAGTGGCCAAAAAATGAGCCATATTCCAGACGTGATTTTTAGTATTAACAAAAGTAGAAAATTTATATAGGGGTGTATAGGTCGAGAGCTGGGTCTTTAAAAAAGTGGCCAAAAAAATGAGCCACTCATTTTTCTCATTTTTCCCCTATAAAAAGTGCCCTAAAAGTGCCTCTAAAACGCCGAAAGTGGGGTCATATTCTGGTATTATATCTACTGGAATTTCTATAGGCTTGAAATCTTGAACGACTTCCAGTGTCTGTGTGTTATGTTGGGTAGGGGTAGAAGAAGTTTGTCTATCGTGAACAACATGCTTATTTATCTCTGAGTCGATTTCCTCTTCGTCCAAAATAGATGTGTTTAACCTTTCTTCAAATTCCGCCAACTCCTCCTGAGGGATGTCATTTAGGATAGCTTCAAATTGCGACGTGGATTTTTGCAATTTATCCACAAAGTCAGTAAGTCTATTCGTAAATGATTCTTCTAGTTTACACAGTTTCATATGTGAAATTCTTAAGGCTAAATGGGCTAGCTTAGCTTTGATTTTGGCTACTAATAAGTTGCTATTAGTCTCCTTGCACTGACCTATTAGTTCCTCTACATTATATAATTTGTTTCCTATCGTGTCAAATTCATCTTTAAGTATAATTTTCCCTTTCAAATTAATAACATTTGTTGGAACGTCTTGACATAACCTTAATTGCCTCCTTAAACTCTGAACATCATTGTTGATAATATCTTGTCCCCTTGATAAGAGCTCATATGTTAGCTCTTCTTTGATAAGGTAATTCAAGTTAAATTTAGACATATTTATGAAATTATCTTGCTATAGATTCATGCTCATTTAGTAATTAGGCTGTAATGTAATATTTCACTCTAGGCTAGTAAAAATTAGGCTTGGATAAAACTTTAAAAGTAGGCTATAGTGATTTCCAGATTTTTTGTTATATTTTGTTGTTCTGTAAAGCAGAGTGGCGCATATATTTATACTCGTAAGGTCCAATAAAAGTATAAATGTAATGATTTATACTACAGAACTATATAACTTCAATAGGATTCAGCCTAAGTTAAAAAGAAGCCATTTCATTTTCATGTACAACACTGACATTTTATTACAAAATAAATGAAATCATAACAAATATATACTTTTGCTTTAGTTAAATTATACCTCTGTATCTCAGCCCTAAATACCTAATTATTTAATTGAAACAGTCTTACTTTATGATGGCCTTCCGTAGAGCTCTATTTTTAATACAGGAACTCGTCTGTAAAGAAAATATACAAATGCATAAATATTACTAATATAACTATTCTAAATATAAAATTTAAATTACCATTTTCTTTCGTACAGTGTGCTTTTTGCAAGTTAACATGCTTATAACCTAATTTAACATATTTTAGTATTTGAGGTTAACCAACAGTGAATATTATTTTCCCATATCCATGTTCAATAGTATTTTTAATACAAATTTTAATTTCAGATTTTACTTTCCTAGATTATAATGGATAATAATATTTTGTACTTACAATGTCTACGAGATTTGCCTGCCATGAGATACAGAATTATGAATGAAATCAAACTTAGTGAGGGAAATGAAAAAAGAAACAATGTTACCACTACAAACAATTCAAATAAATCAATTTTGCTTCTTACATACTATAACTAAATTTGCTGGATTTTTTTTTAAACAAACAATATAAGAATCAGTATAAAGAAAATATATAACACTTTATACTTTGGATATTTTCTTACATAAGAAGGAATCTTTAATCCTCCATAAAGATAAATTAAGGAAACTACCCATTTTCCCGGGTTTTCCTGATTAACTAAGCTTGTAATAGTCTTATTTTCAATCAAACTGCATATTTGAATTTAGGATAAAAAACTGAACAATTTGAGTACCCATAGTCTTATATTGTAAAATAAAAATAATTTCCCCGGATTTTTGAAAGAGGGCCCTTCTGGATTCTACTGAGCCTGCCCTTTCAAATGTGAATATCCGAAAGTTAGTTTTTATAAGTTTAGGTACCATTCTAAAGAAAACTACATAACTCATCATGCCCAAATTTTACACAATACTTCCTGTTACCATGGTGAATAGTTTTATGCATTTTTAGAATGTTACCATTAACTTTACTTTAAAAATAAATTGTTTATTATAAAAAAAAAACACAATTAAAAATTTGTAATTTTTATTTAATTTTATATTTTAAAAACTAGACCTAATTTCTTGTTTATATAGCATGAAATCATAGAAAACAATCTAAGGAATGAATAAAAAAAAAATTTAAGTCAATATCTCTAACGGTTTTAAAAATAAATGTACCTATCTAATCACATGTTTTCCCATAAGAATAACATGGGAGTGGTATTCGCGCACTCCTCCCCTTAATTATGAAGACAACTCCCCATTTCGCCATAGTAAGTCAGGAATATAGGCCTATCTATGAATTTGTCCCTGAATTTTAAAACAGTAAGGCCCATTTCCCGGAATCTCTTTTTGTGTACCGGTAGCGGAAAGCGACGCAAAAGCCATTGCACTGTTGTATTGCCTTATGTTTTTTATGAAGTTCGAATCATCTAAAAACAGTTCTTTTAGTTCGTCATTTACTTGTGGTTGTGGCATGTCCATTGTGGCAACATGCGTTGAAATGTCCATTTGTGGCCTCCTCTGCGAAGTGAAATGCGCCACAATGCATGCAAGTGCTTTAAGAGAACCTAGATTGTGAGAAACAACACTTAACTCATTTTCCAGCGTTCTTTTTAGACAGGTTGTAAAACAGCTTCTGGATTTCATTCAACGTTAGGCCCTACATGACGTTCTCTTTTGCATTTCTTAAGTCTGTTGAATTCCTGGACACTCTTCCACGTCTTACATCCACGTCTTGCAGGTCTTCCCCTACCCTGTCCAGTTACTTCACTCATTATAAAAACGGAAAACAAAAAATTAAACAAATACAATTCATTTTGAAACATTATTTGCCAACATTGACTTTCGGAATAAATGTCAACATTGCAAATAAATAAGTAACAGCTGATAGACTGCAGACGTTTTTCAGTCCCCATGCATTTCTTATGGAGAACACTTTACGTTATATCTCGTTTTCTGGTAACTTTATGGGAATTCTGTTATTTTTCCCGAGTCCCAGGGGTCAAGACCTTTAATTTAAGACCTCTCCCACTTTTCTGCGACTTACCAGACGTCCACAATTTTCTGGTAAAAATTTGGTCTTACAGAATTATATATATAGATTCCTATCGCACGTGAAAAACTGTAGATCAGCCTAGGCTAAATTTATGTGTCCAAACCATTGCAGTTGAATTTATAAATACTTTATTTAAGGTTTGTAAAAGGGTGCATGCATTAAAACCACTTGCTGAATGGTTGTACAGTTGTGTTAATTAAATTATCAGTCACTACAGGTACATTTATATGATTGGAATTTTTAAATTTTGGCAAATATTGTTATGGATAAATAAGATGACATATTATTATTTTATGCTTACAAGTTAATTAGAACACTTTTCTAACATGCTTGTCCTTCAATGCCCTGAGGCATTTGTTGAAAAATAGTAATATCATTGAAGCCAACAATAGACAATGCAATCAGGACTGTACAAATGACTCTAGGGTTTATGCTAGTTAATTCTCCGATGGTTGGATTCTGAAATTGCATCCTCAGCTTTGTATTAGATCCGCTTATGATTGGAGTGTTGTTACTAATGCCATGAAGTGGTAATGGATATGGTTGTTTAGAAAGCAATTATTATTTAAAGTACGTATTTCATATGTTTATATTTAAGTGTAATTAGCTAAATAAATACGAACAATAAGATTAATTTAGAACAAGAGGTTCCACCCGCCATTTCACGGGTGTAAAGAAGCCACCATTAAATTAATTTAACCAACTTTGACTTTATATTTCATTTAAAGGCCCGAGTTCGAGAAATAATTGTCATCTAAAAGGATGTTAAAAGCAGTGGAACCTTCATACCTTACGTCCTAAGTGGCCGAGGTGGGTACTGTTGTACCAAAGCTCGCCGCTCTCTTTCACGACGTTTTTAATACTTTAATACTTTACTTTAATACTTTTCAACGAAATGGCGACCAGTTAAAGATCGGTGACAGCCTCTTTGAACGAACAACATAGGCTACATGGTTTGTTAATCCCATATTTATCGTGTTTCGAACACCTTTAATCACTCACTTGTATCAAACAGCTAGAAATAGCTTCACTGTCCATTCATCGCACCTCTTTTAAGAACATAAAAGTAAATAATAAAAAAAGTAAACAAAAATGTAAACAAACAACCTATATTGTCAATTGCATTGGCCAGCTGTTGTTCACTAAATTAATCGAATAACGTTAACTTCCAAAACATGCAAGGCGTAGCCCTTTGGAAATCAACCTGTGGTGCAGAGCCCCTAGGGAGTTCGTCCATATCAATACTTTTCGGCAAATCTACACACTCTAAGCTTCATTTTGATATGCCATATGCCTATATTTTTATTTGGTAAATGACCTTAACCGTTTACATAAAATTTGATTGTATCACTTTAATATTATAATAGATATTTTAAGAACCACCGGGGGTACCCTAGGATGTTTATTGTGACATAAATAGGTCTGTATGTTAGCCCTGTTCCTGATGTAGTGGTACCTTAGTGTGAAATTCAAGCTCAAGTAGTTCTTGCGTTCAACTGCGACCTCTTCTTTATACGATAATAATAGATAGACCATAATAATAGATTTACCATTACAGTAACAACACTATACCTTTTTTCATAAGGAATACTGTAATAATTATCCAAGAGAAGTAAGGACTTAAATTATTATTATTGTAAAATAATGTTCATAGGTGTTTTCAGAGTTTAGGACTCCTAGTAAATATTGGTTTCATTTAGCATTTTAGATATTATTTATAAAAATCATTGCAAGTACAATACCACCAGGACCAATTGGAATGAAGATTAAGTTGATTATTTGTTCGACTAGTTTTGCGCTTGTGGTACAAAGTGTAAAAAAAACAAAATGTCACACAAATTAACTTTCAATAATCATAATAGTATATTTATATAGGGATTATAAACGTCCTTTTGTTCATGCAAACACTAGGTTTGTAGGTAAAACAACTAATACAAAAATACAACTTGACCTAAACAAATCTATAATAAAAACATAGCTCTGATGTAAATTATTATAAAGAATGTACAAGCTTTTTAATGATGTACTAATAAATGAAGTATACATGCAACAAATCCTTAATGTAATAATTGGGCTCGGATTAACTTATAAGGCCAGAATAAAAAAGTCACTATGACACGATTTTATGTGTCTAAGTGGGGTCATACAAATTAACTTAATTATTTAATTAAGGTAATTTTTACTTTATTTTGGGTATGTACTAGTTCCTTTGTAATAGCATAATTGTTGCATAAAACCTTTGAATTATAGAAAATTTAATATTCTTTCCAATAATTTTAACTATAACTCTCTAATCTTTTATTACATGAATTTTGTGCCAAATACTCATGAAATAAGAAATACCCCCGCCGCAGCAAACCTGTCGACTAAGTGAATTTCCATTTTCCATTTGTCCAAATTGATTTTCAATTAAATCTATTTAAATAACATTAGATTTAACGAGTACCTATGTTTGCTGCTATAAGGAAACTACTTAAGTGTGGGTTTTTGTAAAATATCAATAGCTTTAGTATAAAAAAATAAATTTGCCAAGTTCGATTAAAATATATCCATAAACAAGCAAATTACAACATTTTACAATATTCTCTTTAAAAATAACATGAGAATTTTTAATTTTAATTATTTTAAATTTTATCCGTTACCAATAACCGTACAAAACACTTTCATATACTAAATTATTTGTTTTTCGAGCTCTTAAAAAAGGTCTAGAGAGAAATTGGGAAGTTTTGTGTTTTGAGGGCCAAAAATGAGAAAACCCAATCTTTAGCCCACACAACCCCCGCAAAATCCCGTTCCCATGGTCCGATCATGCTGGTTCGCGAACTCATTCAAATTTATCCCGCTTTATAGATATTCATATATATAAATTTTAACGAATGGTGTTTTTGGCCTCTGGGGACATCAAAATGAAAAAAGTAAATTGGTCCCGGGCCTAGGTCTTTACGTGCTACCTACGGTAATAGCTACTGCTCTATAGGAAAATTCGGTAAAACACAAAACTCCCTATTACAGCCAAACGGTTGGTAATCAGACATTGGGCTATAGGAACTTGTTTGTTCCTTTTAACTGGCGAAGTTAAAACGCTCTGTAGAAAATCACCCTGTATACAAATGTAACAATGATTCCTTAAAGTAATAATTAGGTTTGGTATATAAGGCCAGAATAAAAGAGTCACTTTGACACTTTAAATGAAACACGAATCTCATTGTGAATTTCAAATTACACTTGGTGGTTGGTGTGGGGAGGGGAGGGGGATCATCCTAAGTGGATAAATAACTGTTTCTGAGATTGCTGCTCCTAATAATTTCAATCAAATTTAAGCATAAATAACTTAATTTTATATTAGAAAGTTTGAAGTAAATGTTACAGATTTGCATAACAATTGTTAGAGTAGTTACATAGAGAAGTGGTAAACATTCTTCAGCTGACTGTGCTGAAAGTGTTTTAAGCGTGAAATATACTAATTAGTATGAAATAGAAGTTAAAATCTGTAATTATATGTGCTATTTTGTGTATAAAAAATTATTACTAAGACACCTACATTGGTTCTGACCAAGAGATACTCTAAAAAATCAACGGATGTAAGGATGTAGTTAAAGATAATAGCATAACTAATATTTTTAGAAAACAGAAAAACAAAAAACACATAATTGAAAAACTATTCAACACTTTGAACGCTAAGATTATCACTATTCCGTTCCCATAGTCCGATTATGCTGGTTCCTCAATACGAAAAAGTAAATCAGTCCCGGGTCTAGGTCTTACCATGAGACCTATGATAATAGCTAATTCCCTATATGGGAAATTAGCTAAAAATAATACGCCTTTTACTTTATGAAATTTAAAACCTCAAGGTCAAAACAAGCTTTTCACTTAACATTGTGAAATCCTTTGCAAGGAGGTCTGGACAATGGCAAATCAAGTCCTTGATATGCAAAACAGAATCACAACCCTCAAAGAGGATCCTTTGCAACTAAACGGCTTACTGAACACATTTGCATTGTAATGTTGTAAAGTTGTTGCGGTGCTCGGATGCGTTTCCTCTTGGCACAAAGTAAGTAACTTACATGTAGTAATATGTCATCCGCCCTAATGTTATGGAGCGATTCTAACATTTTTTTGGCATTATAAGTATATATATTTTTACAAATGTACAAGAAATTATTTGTAATTAGCTAGGTTTCAATAAGTTTTATCTTTTATGTTCTAACATAAATGTATACACAATATACATATTAATTGACGAACTACAATCTAATGGCCATACAAATCAACACGACTATCCGCAGTACTATCCTGATAATTAGACCAAGTAGTTAATACCAAGGCAAAAATGTGGTTCGGATTCCACTATTAACTGTAGGTCCCTTAGTTGCCATTAGCTGTAATGGCACAAGATCGTGCCACTCATCCTACACTCATCTCCATTCATACCTGGCTTAAAATACATACTTTGTATGGTCTCCATTTCAATGAAAAGTATTAAAGACAAAAGTATAATACGTAAGTACCATGTGGTACCATTTAATGTTAAATCTGAATATCGAAACTAAAAAATAATCCTTGTTGATCAATTTTTTTATCAAATTCTTGGCTCAAACTTTTTCTAGTGTTATAAAAACAAAATCAACAACAAAAACAACAACATCGGATGTACAGTTGCCGAAACCTAAACGGAAGTTCCCGAGTATACTATAAAACGATGTAAGTTCTGATAGACAGCCAAGTTGACCGGTACACGCCCCGTCGTGGTTATTGCCAGTATTATCCTTACAAAGGTTTAACTTGAGTAGTGTTGTTCACTGATCGTGAAACATTTTTTCCAATTTACCTTTAAGGGGTCGACCATATAGTGTTATTTTATGCAAAGCAATGACCTTTGTTTAGTTCTATATGGTATAGAAAGTAAAGGTATAAGAAGCAAAGGATAAATTCGAACTCTCAAAACCGGATAAATCGTAGTTTTTAGTAGTAGTTGGTTAAGCCTTTTACTACCCTGAATTATATGTTACTGTAAACCTCGATAAGAAGTCTGCATCTTGATTATCTCCATGAGAGAACCTTTATCGAGGTTTTACTGTAATATACAATATTATTAATTGCCAACAATAATAATGTTTACATTAATGACATCTCCACATTACATGATCATTATTGTAATTTAGTAAAAAGTATATTCAATGATGGAATAAACACTTAACCGCATTTAAAGCGCAAACATTTCAACAACTCTTGAAGTAAAATATATAGACGCAAATAAACTTAATTGTAGTAATGGGTTTTAAGTGGTGGGAAAACTATCAATAAAATCATCATTAATCATTAATAGTCGCATATTTGAATTAATTGCATACAAAGTACATTTTCATTTCACCATATGTTCTTAGTTGCCGTAAGGCCGTTGATAGTTAGAAACTTAGAGCATTAAAGGTGTAAAGTGACTTTTATCTTTCACCAATGTGTGTGATGATACTACACTTATTTATTATTTATTTCCAATAAAATACAAATTTAAAAATCTCATGCAATTTAGTTAAAAAAACCATTTATGGCTTGTCTGCAGCAATTATTAAAACTTTTGTTAATTTACAGTGCCTTTTTGTTCAATCAGTCTTTTGTTCCCCCTGTTTTTCTGTAAGTAAACGTATTTGCGAAGGTTTATATGTATTCCTATAACAGTTTTGCAAACATATCTGGAAACCAACTGTTGTTCTGAATGTAAGAAAGTTTCAACTGACTACAACCCTGTCCGTAGAACGGGCCCACATCTAGTACCAAAATAAATAACAAACCAATCAGAGACTTTTAAATAGTCAAATTTTAACAATTATTTATAAATAATTAAAAAAGTAAGAATAACAAACATTTAGAGCAGTGAACAACAATGATAAAATAAAATGAAAGACATTTTTTTCAACTCAGATCTATATATAAATTCTTTAACTTTTATCTTTAACTACTTCGTTTATTTCAGTGTGACATAATCAAATTCAAATTTGCAATATCTAAGTTATAAAGTCGTAAAATCATAATAGCCTAATATTAAGTTTAAAAATAGTCTAAGTTTTACTGTTTTGTAGATTGGGGGTAGTAATTGTTTGCAAGTTAGTATAACATAATAGAAATAAGAGGTTAATGAACTCGTATTACCTTGTAATTACTTTCCTGAAACAAAGTAGAAACTGACGTTAATCTACCATTATGATGCTAATGTGCTGCTAGAGTTTCTAGCTCTGCTGTTATGACGCTAGGATTACAGAGTTGAGAAACTCATCTGCATATTCAACAGGAAATAGGTAAATGTTTACTCGTGGTTTCAGCTGGTGTATTGGTGTATCTCTGATACAATAGTGGACAAAGTTCACTGATGTCCACATTCAATATCAGTAATTTCAATTACTTTTTGGATACATTCAAATGTCGATTTGGTTTGTGCATTGAAAACGATATATAATTAGGACAGTGGACTGTACATTCGATGGTTAGCAAAGTGTGGGCCTTGGAGGTGCAAGCTGGTCTAGTGTAAAGCGTGGGACTTCGGTCCCTGGGATCTCGGGCTCAAATCCCACCCGATCAGCAATCGATTTTTAAGTCGCAATTCCTCAACCCCTAGGCTAGCCATAATTAATGTGAAAAATGATCAAGTGGTTTAGCCTAGCGTCTAAAAAATGATGTGAACCTTAGTCAAGAGCAAGTTAAACTTACTAGTGTCGTTTTAAATAGTTCTGTAAGTTTAAACTTTATACAAGTGAGTGTATGGTATAAGGTGAAAATTAACTTTTCGTAATTTAAAGCTCTTATTTGGATAGTATAATGAGGGTGAAGAAAATTAAATTTTTAAAGATATTAATACATGTTATAAAATAAATAATGAGTTTTGATTTTACGATTAATTGTGATTTGTGTTTAATTCAAAGAATTAAAATGGGTGGAAGGAATAAACAACAGCCCTGGTAAGCCTTCAGAAGTTACAGAATTGGATAAGGTCGTAGATGTACAACTCATACTATACAGGTATGATAAAAAATACATTGACATACTTTTGTAATAAGAAAACCCAAGTTATAATAGGGTCAGTAAACAATAAAATAAATGTATGATGGCAGCTGATTAAGTTTTACAATGGTTTTACCTAATGGACCCCAGAGAATCTAAAAAATAATTTTATTACTGTACATCTAACAGCTAAACAGTAGAATAATTAACATCCAAGATGGATTTATTTTCTCCAGTGTTTTAGTAACAAAACAAATTCAATTAGAATAGAGAATACTGTTTTTTTAATTAGTTTTAATGTTATAAAGTACCGAAAGATATTATTTATCCAAAACGCGGGAACTCTATATCTTGATTGAACTACAGTAGTAACAAAAACAAAAATTTGAATTATTAATTATTTAAGAAACTTCATTCATTAAATCGTTCACTGACCAAAACTATATACATCTAGCGTACGAAAAGATTTAGCGTTGTCGTTTCGTGAACAAGCCCAAAAGCCAATTGTAAATATAAAAAGACGGGAACTGTATATCTTGACTGAACTACCGTAGTAATAAAATGACAATTTTGATTTGTAATTTTCTGTAACAACTATTAAAAAAACTCTCGTTATAAAACATTTGACTGTCTAAAACTATTTACATCTGGAGTATGGAAAATTTAGCGTTCTCGTTTCATAAAAAGCACAAAAGCCAATTGTAAATATCCGGTTCGGCCATGTTAAGCCTGTCTCAGTCACATTTAATTAAAAACAGCGCCCACAAAGCTTGATTTACGCTGCAAAAGATAAAACCCCTCGTAAATAATCTAGATCGGTTTCTAGATATGTTTGGGCTTCAGTGAAGGATAAAAATATATCAATTAAAGAAAACCATATAACATGAGATTTGATTTTAAAACAAACCGTTTTACTCTTTTATTTTCTAAAGTTATGTTTAAGGAGATTTACAGTTTTCATAACAGTAAACCCACATAAAATTTTTACTTGACTGATTTACACATACATTTTTCACATCAACAGTTATTAGAGTTTATCGGGATAAGAACTAGGGCCTCTTTAAGGGTTTTACCATTAAACCTTTTTGTCATAGACATAACGTAAGTATTACCAATAATAACGTAAAATAAACATTTTTCGGTGATCAATGTTATTTAAACCAATCCTTGTGGGGTCTACTAATACACTATTTCATTATTATTAATTAGAATTGTTTTCTTTGGCTAGAATTTATTTTTGGTTGAGAATTACCTAAAACAATTATGAATGAAAAATATATGGAATTTTCGCACTATCTCCACTTTTAAAAGCTTTTGTCAAAGTAGATTTAATAATATTTAACAACAGTTTGCATTAATTTGAATTAAATGCTTACATGGATTATATTACAGACTCCATCCTGAGTACAATTGTGAACGAAGTTTACCAACTGTATTCAACCAAGAAACATCCTTAAAGTTCTAAACAGTTTCAAACTTTCACAACACTTTCTTCGTCATTCACTGTTCCAGAGTCATTTAAAAGGTTGAAAAATATTTATTTTTGTTGTAATTCAATATTTTTAGTCGCACCGAGTGTTAAGTTTTAAAATGTTTTACCACAATAACAATTGAAGTGAAAATGAGATTTTGTTTCCCTTCGTTTCTGTGGAATATCTTACATATAATTTTTAGAGAATTAAATGTTATATATGCTAAGTGGTTGCATAATAAAACATTTTTGGTTTCTATAGGTTCAAATAAATTAAGGGAAACGAATATCTATGTTGTTTAACACCACGGGTGCGCTCTACCGCTGCCGTTTTGTGTAAACGCAAGGGTCTGGGGCAACCGTGTTTCCGAAGGCTACACTTAACGTAGAATCAAAGTTAGGGTAGCATTTTGAATAGGATTAAATTATCTAAATTGTTTTGGTTTCAATATGTTTAACAACGTACCAAGAGCCTGAAAATAGTTTTTGAATGTAGACAAAAACGGTAATTTTAAACTGCTTTAACTCATTATAGAATTATTACTTTAAAATTCTAAAACCAGGGTCGCATAGATTGTTTTTTTTTCTGTAAAACCCCACTCATTGTTATTTACTAGCATGTATGGGTAGTTTACAAAGGCAGTTGCCGTGAACGTCTGCAAGCACTTCTCGCAGCGCTGTTCAATGGCACAACATAGCTACTGAAGCCCGAGCTGAGATTTCTGAGCTGAGGTAGAGCGCATCCTTAACGGTGGAATTCTAGAACCACTGAAATTAATCCATCCATACATCTAAAACTGACGTCGCGGTTGACACCGAAAACCACAATGGATGCACGAAGATCAGTGAAATAGTTATGCTACATTATATTTTAGCCGAGCTTCATTAATGTGCAGAGTTAGGATTTCGTTACGGTAAAAGTAAATCCAAAATTATTAATTTCTGATTCGTAAGCAGAAAGTATTTCCAATGTTCGTTAGAATAGAACTTCTTTTAGTAAGCTCACAAAACATAGCCTACGCGCGTTTATATACTGAAATAAATGCGGTTATATATAAATATATGTATCGCAGTATCATCAAAAATGGTACGGATTTTAGGAAGCAGTGTTTTTAAATAGTTTAGTTAAAAAACAATTTTACTTAAGATACCTATATAAAGTTATCATTAGTACCACCCTTTTATTCTACTGTTAGGTGTGTGATAGCGAAAACATTTAATACCTCCTCCAAATTCTACAATATTATATCAACATATCAGGATCAGAAAGGAGAGCTACAACTCATTAAGAAGTAGGATTACTGTCACTTGGCTTGAGGCAAAGGCGCCTTTTAGCTTTATGTGCTTCTAATAATTCAAAGTCTTAAGTTGTTTTTTCATTTCCTACTTTTCTATCTCAGAACCTAAGTCCCGTCCCAAAATTGTTTTGATCATTTCTTCAACCTAGGCCCAGAGAATTGTGGGTTCATCACAAAGTTAAATCCATTGGTGATTGGTGGGATTTAAACCCTGGACCTCGTGGACTGAGCCCTGCACTATATCAGTAAACTAGCATTACCGATCTTATCCTATGCTTCTAGGTGTCAAAAGGTGACCCTCAAACCGGGTTTATTCACAACCAGTACTAATCTAAAACATTTAGCTCTAGATAGTTTTTTTTTTATATTTATTTGCCACCTTTCACATCCTAGGACGGTAGGTTTCTAGCCCGGAACAACTCTACACATTACTAGAGTTAGTCCTATAGGCTTTTGGCAGTATCACATGGATAAAATCCATTGGCGTTTGGTGGGATTTGAACCTGGGACTTCAAGCCCCACGCTCTAACACCAGACCAGCTCACTCGTAGTTGTAGATAGTAGGTTTTAGTCTATTACAAAACAAAACGTATGTTATACCAATGAAGAAAGGTTTTGTTTTGTCGCATCGCCGAGGACAAAAGGACGTAAGATTATTAACGAACACCACCCTAGCAAAGTTAAGCCTTCCTCTCTCATATTTATTAAAACCTACCTTAAAAAGCAGATTTATTTCAAGGGGAAAGTTTAAATCCTCTTAAACAAAAATTATACCTTCCCTGTAATGATGTAAAGAAGATATATTTTGTTGAACGTTGTACTTTTATGCACTAAGAAATTCCATGTGGACAAACTATACTGCATAATTTATGAAATAGTTTATGGAACCAATATACTGTTACTCTAATCTTCTCGATTTAGCCAAAGTGATATTATAAAACAACTGCCATGGTGTTAAATAAAGAATACTCAATATTATCATAAATGCTAGTTAATATGGAAAGATTCAGCCTGTTAGAAAATAAAATTTTATTCAAAGAAAAGTAATCAACTGTACACAGTACTTTACTTTCCGGTATAATTTCCGTTTTGCAGCAGTATATGTTGATGTTATAATGTTTGGTCTTGAATAAGCAAACAACAACGACATATCAATTGGAAAAAAATAAAGTGAGGTTAAAATCGAACAAAAGTTGACAAATAAGTTGAGATGTTATAAATTATTTGTATATCATTTTTCTTATGTTTTAGCGAATTTCCCTATAGGGAAGTAGCTATTACCGTAGGTCTCATGATAAGACTTAGGCCCGGGACCGATTTACTTTTTCATTTTGATGTCCAAAGAGGCCAAAAACACCATTCTTTCAAATTTATATATATATATATATATATATATATATGTCCGTGAACACGATAACTTGAGTAATTTTTATCCGATTTTGATGAAATTTCGTTTAAAGGTGTAAGGCGGGATAAACTTGAATGAGTTCGCGATCCAGCATGATCGGACCATGGGAACAGGATTTTATGGGAGGTTTTATGGGGTAAAAATTGGTTTTTCTCACTTTTGACCCTCAAAACACAAAACTTTCCAATTTTTCTCTAAACCTTCTTAAAGAGCTTAAAAAAACAAACAATTCAGTATATCAAAGTGTTTTTGTACGGTTATTAGTTACGGAGAAAACTAAAAAAAATTAAAATTTAAAATTCCCATGTTATTCTTATGAAGAATATTGTAAAATGTTGTAGTTTGCTTGTTTATGGATATCTTTTGATCAAACTTGGCAAATATATTCATTTTATACTAAGCAATAATTATTTTACTTAAAACACACACTTTATTAGTTTCCTTGTAGCAGCAAACCTAGGTACTCAATTAACCTAATGTTAATGAAATAGATCAATTGAAAATCAATTCAGCTAAATGGAAATTCGCTTAGACGGCAGGTTTGCTGCGGCGGGCGTATTTTAAATACATCAGCACATTTTTCATAAATTTGTACATCTTCTTATCAAATACTAAGCACTGCCAACACAACATCAAAGAGCAGCATTTTAAACCGAATAATATCAAGTTTTTCTTTCTGTTAGACTAAATATTTTTCTACCATAAATAGTGGAATTTAAACCACAGCAGTGAGCCTCAGTAAATTTGCAACCATTCCTGCATATCGGCGTGTGTTGACTCGGTGTATACGAAAAGAAGGGCTTACAGCTAGAGGAGCGCGGATGGCGGAGAGCGGAAAAGTGATTAACATGGCGTTCCGCTCCGATTATAGGAAAACTTCAATATTAAATTACCTGGGTTATTAAAAAAAGCTGGGTTTTCATAGGCGCGGAAGCGGAGCCCGGAGAGAGGGACGCAGAGTGGACTCCTCTTTTCTTAGGTAACTTTATGTTACTGTTTTCCTAGAAGCGGAGCGGAATGCCATGTTAATCGCTTTTATGCTCTCCGCCCTCCTCTCTCCGCGCTCCGCTTCCGCACCTAGGAAACCCCAGCTTTAGTGTTTCTTTATGTACGTCACATATTGTTTGATTACAACTGACAAAGTTAAGAGTATGCCCCACTTAACGCAATGTAACATGTATCATATTAATGTAGAGTTTAAGGTCTGGAGTTAACTGGTGAACATGGAAAAAGTCATATAAAGAAAACATTTTGGATTTCTTAGGTATCCCTCTTTCACCAAACAGAGCTAAGGGAAAGGCGCCAGCTCGTAGCGCAGAAAGTCCTCCAGATCCTCGTAGTTTTTATTTGAAATTGCAATATGAAGAGTGGAACCACCACATGTCTACGTTATTCATTTTTTTAGTGCTGCTCATTAAGGTCTGTGATAAGATTTTGCCTTTTCAAGACTGTTTCATCTCCCATGTAAATAAAATACGATTTTAATAATAATGTTATTTTCTTTACCCCTTAGCTTTAAAAGTTAAAAAAATGCATAGAGTTTTTGTTTGTAGAGAACTTTCTCAGCTTTAACTTTTGTATATAACACTTTTCAATATGACTTACAGATTCCGATGTATAAGCAAAATACTAAAAAAAGTCACATTCAGAGCCCTTACCTTAGTCAAGCTTGACCCCACCCTTCTGAACTTTTTATTTCTTTTAATGTAATGAACAAAATAAACGTTTATACAAATTTTCCAACCCTCCGGAAATTATTTCACCTGATTAGTCTAAGTATTTAACTGGGCTAAAAGGCTTAAACTCTAAAAATAAAAAGATAATAACTTTATTACTTATTTTGGCTTTCAATTCTAGAAGTATATCAACCAATAGGAGCTTATGATATTAATATCAAACGTTAATTTTCGAGATACTGCATTTAGGTCTCTCTAACACTTCATTTTGTTTGAATATGTTTTCGCGAAATCAATAATATACAATTCCGAATTGATACTATCATGCCTTCTAATTTCACGGATTCTGCTCTAGATACTGAACAAAGATAGCTAAAATTATATTCCTATTGAATTGGCTACATGGTGAACTAACAATAGCAAAAAAGAGAAATAACCCAGAGCCTGATGTTGTTTTCCTGCAGCGTGAATAGAATTTTGGTGTATAAAAATTATAGTTTACAAACATTTTGTCAGTAGATAAAGATCAAATTTTGCATTGTAGTAGAACTATCAGTTTAATGATACTGTAACCTTTAAATACAAGATTTTGACTTTTAATTTACATAAATATTGACATAACAATGCATAAATACTGTTTAAAATTTCTGCCAAAAATTGTCAGGTAAATAACAACACAGACAACATCAACATTAGGCCAGCCAAGTTAACGAGTGTTTAATGTTGGGGACATAGACGTGATTTAAGACAGTGTAATGAAGCCTGATGGGACACTTAGCGGGGTCGCAATTACACAAGGAAATATTTTACTTTTTATATTAAATCTTTGTTGAAACCTTTGGATGCCGAAAATGTTATGGATAGACATACCCGTTATTGCTTACTGGTATAGATTGATCGACTTATCGCGTTTTTTATCGATAGTCGATTGGATACGACTAATAAAACGTTTGTTATACTTCGACCTTGTAAAATAATTTGAACTATATGTGACCAGTACTAAATAATCTTGATGTACATGTTACATGGTCTCAACTTACAAAAAGACTGTGCCGTGTAAGAATGTAAAAATATTTAGAACGATTTTGCACATTCTATGGACAATACCCATCCATCCTAAAAACTACCCGATGTCATCACACGGCTTGAACAGCTTTAACTGACATTTTCCCATAATGCACCTGTCAACTGAATAAACTATGACTTAATATTATAACAAGTTTCTGTTTTTTCGAGTAGAATAAAGTCACTTTGGGTGACAAGCTCTAGAGCAAGCAAAAGCTTT
This sequence comes from Macrosteles quadrilineatus, assembly GCF_028750875.1. Lineage (NCBI taxonomy): Eukaryota > Metazoa > Arthropoda > Insecta > Hemiptera > Cicadellidae > Macrosteles > Macrosteles quadrilineatus. The sequence continues at coordinate 26,887 of NW_026542609.1, forward strand.
ATTTAAGCTGTTCTTGGCTAAAGTACTGTCCTTAAAAGGTAATCATAAAAATAGTTTCTGGCGGGTGAATCCAGCATAACACATTTTAACTATATTGTAAGTATAAAACATTAAATAGATAACTTAAATACTGCAAACTTGTCAGCTGCAAACATACAGAGTCCAGTAGTAATTTCCCTAGGGACAACTAGCTAACTGTGTGTCCAGACACGTGCCTTATAACACCCTAGGGAGGACTTCTGTAACTTGCCTGTATCTATCCCTTATTGAAACCAACAACACTATCATAAGAATGTAGTATTGGAATCTCAATTCTGAAATGACTTTAGATATTTAAAACGTCTTTATTCATACGTATAGCTTACTAGTTTCTCTCTTTGATGAATTGAGACGAAATGGTCACTCTTGAAATCTCCAGAATGGCCTTAATTAAAGTTGGGAATTCCCCAAACCCCCAAAACACCCCGTTCTCATGACCCGATCTTACTGGTTCGCAAATAGATCCAAGTTTATGCAATCCCAACACACTTATGCAAACCCAACACGTTTATGCAAAATGTCATCAAAATCAGACCAAAATTACTCCGAGCTATCGTGTTACCACGAGACCTACGTGTAAAAGCTACTTGTGCATTGCCCTATAGGGAAATGCACAAAAAAATAATCTTACTCAAAAGCGACAAAATAAATGACGATTAATGTTTTCTCAAACTGATGATCTGTTAAAATATAACAAAATTGTCCAAAAATATATAAATTATAAAATCAGCTTGATGTGTAAAAGTAGTTAAACAGACGAAATAAATTTGAAAAAATATAAGAGGTAAACAATAGTATATTTCGTACCTAGGGCCGAAAATGAGGTTTTGCCGGCTCGAGATAGTTTTTAAACTTTAAACGTTTTTAACTTAAACGATCGAGAGCTGCAAAACCATTTCGGTCCGTGGTACGAACTCTATTTTTCACCACACTACTACTATTCACAATAATAATTAATGCACACTGATAGTCAACGCAACTTTAAGGTTATGCGAAGAAGTAATTTCAGCACCCCAGAAAAAATAATAATAAACAGTTGCTAGGCAATGGTGAAAATAGATAAATTCTATTGCAATGCTATTGATCCTGATTGTGTATTTAATATGCATGGGGGCAGCTGATTTTGCGGCCCTAGGGATGTAAAAACGTGCTCGGTCCCCAAATGACGATGACAGCTGGCATGGCCAGTAAAACGTAACTTTCAGCCTCTAATTAACGTATGTAAAACAGCTAATAACATCATAGTGTGGTGAAATAGTAGTTTACGCAACGATTGCGTAAAGTTAGTGTTAACGACACGAGTAGAAAATTTAAGGTACGAGCCTTGCGAGTGCCTTAAAAACTTTACTCGTGTCGTTAACATTATTTACGCGAGTTGCGTACCCTACTTTACCTATGTCATTGTTTTAATTGCTAAAAATCACTACTCATAACTTCTAAAAGAGGTTATGTTTTCGTTTATTGAGCGGAGCGAAGCGAAGCTCTTATACTACACTCCTGCTTTTGTTTTACAAAAATACTCCTCCTGAACGGCTCAAGCGATCTGCACCAAATTTAGCACAATCATAGTAACCGACCATGGGAAGGTATAAATCTGAAATGGTACAAATCGGACCACAGGGCTTTTCTCTACGTGAATTCAAACTTTTGGAAATTTAATATGGGCCTTATGGGCTAATTGGTTGCCATGACATTATTTGCGAGATAACAATAAAAAGGTAAACAAGAGTCGCAACATATGTTAGTCAACGATTCATCTAAATAGCATATTACAAATACCGTACAGAGAAAAAGGGAAGAACAATCGGATTAATATCATTGAGTATAATTTACTACAAAATGATATACCAATAATTATGGTTGGCGGAATAAGGCTGATGCACCATTGACTTTAAATAATCCAAATAGCCATTCCATTTATGTGAACCAAATCCTGGCCTACATACAATTGAGTTTGGATACTGCAAGAAGACATTCCATTGACGTGAACCAGGCGTACCATTGACTTTGGATACTGCAAATAGACACTCCATTTATGTGAATCAAATGAACCACTGTTTTGGATCCTGCAAGTAGACAATTCATTTACATGAACCAAATGCACCATTGAGTTTGGATACTCCAAGAAAACAATTCGTTTACGTGGACCCGGCGTATCATTGACTTTGGATACCACAAGTAAACAATTCGTATCATTAACTTGGAATACTGCAAATAGACATTTTATTTATGTAAACCGTCAATGGCATACCATTGACTTTGGATAATGCAAATAGGCATTTTATTTATCCGAACCAAATGTATCATTGGGCATTGGATAATAATTAGACATTTAATATATAAATACCCCCGCCGCAGCAAACCTGCAGACTAAGCGAATTTCCATTTGACTGATTGGATTTACACTGAAATGTCTACTTAAAAATATAACATTTATTCTTGATTTAAATAGAATTAGTTTAACAAGTACTTAGGTTTGCTGCATCAGGGAGGGTAAAACTGTTTTTTTTTTTGTAAAATGTGAATAGTTAGTAAGAAATAAAAACATTTTCCAAATTAGATCAAAATATGTTCACAAACAAGCAAACTACAACAGTTTACTTATTCTCCATAAGAATAACATGGGAATTTTAAATTTACAATTTTTGGAATTTTCTCCGTAACCATTAGGCGCATAATAACGCTTCAATATACTAAATTATTTGTTTTTTTAAGCTCTACAAAATGGTTTGGAAAGAAATTGCTAAATTTTATGTTTTTTGGGTCAAAAATGGGAAAAACCTATTTTTACCCCATAAAACCCCCCGTAAACCCCCGTTCCCATGGTCCGATCATGCTGGATCGCGAACTCGTTCGAATAAACGTACGTTTACACGTTTGTACCAAATTTCATCAAAATCGGATCATTTTTGCTCGAGTTATCGTGCTGACGGACACATATATATATATATATAAATATATGAATATATATATATATATATATATATATGAATTTGAACGGATGGTGTTTTTGGCCTCTAGGGACCTCAAAACGAAAAAAAAAATCGGTCCCGCGTCCAGGTCTTACCATGAGTACTACGGTAATAGCTTATTCCCTATATGGGAAATTCGCTAAAACCAGATGAAACATAAACTTTGGTTCCTGCAAGTAGACAATTCATTTGCGTAAACCAGACTTATAATTTACTTAGAATACTGCAAATAGACATTCCATTTAAGTGAACCAAAATATACCATTGACATTTGATCTGCAGGTATTTAATCTCATTTGCGAGGAACAGATGTAAAATTGACTTTAGAAAAGTATTGGATTAATATGCTAGCTCCGCTCAATATTGCAAGCATACAACTGCATTGCACACCTAGTGACCTCTCATTGCCACTGACAGTGATGCAACGAAACATTGTATCAAACACTAATTGCACCAATCTATATAATTAATACGCTACACGAAACTTTGTCGGTTGAACTCCTCCACCATTTCTTAACCGATTTTATCCATTGACGTCTCATTGGAAAGAGCGTGTCGCGTAGATTTGCAAACTGGCCTTACATTTTTTTTAAAGTCCCTTGGGCTCTGCCCCAGTGGCTTTGAAAGTTCCCATGTTATCCTTATGGATAACTTAATTGTTTACATTTTGATCAGCTGTATAATTTAATTGCTGTTATTTATTTTTCAATTCAATGAAACGCATTGAGTACATTTATTTTACTATTTGAGTTTGTGTAAACATAACCCCCAAGATGCATCGTGTTAGTATGGTTTTGTATCTTAAATTTGTGTATATATCGTTGTTTTGTGTTGCTATGACGGATCGTGTTAGCATGATTGTAACTTAAATTTGTGCATTTATCGTTGTTTTGTGTAGCTATAATTATTAGTTTATTTGTTGTTTTTTCTTGACGTGACGACAACGAAACAGACAGGAGGCGTAATCGTGATAACTACCGCAGCTATAGAAGAACAGTGGCGCGTAATAGGCTTAACTCATCACAGTCAGCACCTGACCCTGGACAATCTCAACTATTAGGTTACAAATACGCCCTAACACTACCCCAAAATGACTTTTCGTTCTCAATCGGCCCTCTATCAATGACCTGTGTTGCCTGTACAGCGAGGCATTTTGAGAAGGAGAAAACCGGCCAGAATGCTTTATCGATAACAAAGATAAACATGGTCTGAGTTACACGCCGGTAATCTTCGAGTTGACTCTTTTAAACTCATTGTAAATGTGACTGTTATTCGTTTTGATTTGAAAAAACTCCTGTAATACTTTGCAATTGCTTGAATTCGAGCAACATGTACACTAGTCACCAATTAAATTGGCCTGAACAGCTGATTAGTTGAATTTCAAATCATTACAATTTTACTTCTCCTCTCTCAATCCTTGAACCTCATTGGTCCGATACCCGTGTTGTTATGAGTAAAACTATGCTATTATGAAAGTAAACAATGCTGTTATGAGATACTTTTCAACTCTAAGAACTGTACTGAAACGTCTACTTAAAAAAAAAACGGTCGTAGGTAAAATACATTACATAGTTGACACGCGTGACAAGATTTTTCATCTAGTTATAGTTAAAGAACCGTAAACGTCACAGTGAGTGGCGTAACAGTTGTCTCATGACGTCACAGAGCTCCAGGCAATTACTGGACTTGACATTGACTAATTACTGACTTGTCTTGTAACTACTCTGAGCTGAGGAATTTGTGTCAAGGAATTAATTACTTACTAAACGTCTACAAGCTGCAGCTGATATAGGTGGTATTCGTTCGAGAAAGTGATTTAATTGATCAAAGAGTTGTAAGGGTGCAAACATCTAAAGATGTAACATCAGTTAAGTTAGGTTTTTTTAAATTTTAAATCGTTATTGTTTGAGTCAAGTAATTATGTTCTGATTTACTATTGTGAAATTTGATTATTAAAACGCATAATATATTCTTAAAAAAAGAATAGACAAAGAAACACGTTAAATCAACCTCACTCTATTATATGTTTTTCACTCGGATTCGGAACAATAAGCTGTTTTGAGTCGTTGTAAAAATTTAATCATACAAGGACAAAGCAATGTGATATACTTATCCCTGTTAAACTTTAGGCCAACTAGAACATCTCCGACTATTTGCAAGGCAATTATAACTTTAGCACAGGTTTAGAGAGTTAGCTAAATAAGTTAAATTAGTTTGTATGATTTCAGAGACTGTACGCTACAGATTTTGTACATCGTTGCACCATACTTAAACTATTTTAGGGATCTATTCTTGTTTGATTACTTTCCTACTTTAGGCTATACAGGAAAAATACATTTAATGTTGCAGTCATGCTCATAACCTTTGTAAGACTCCAAATCTTGAGCGATACTAATAATTCTAACAGTGGAAAATGATTAAGAAATACATTATAAGGTAAATAAATAATGTAGGGAAACTATTGGAAATGTATTGATCCTTTTTTACTAGTTTATGCAACTGCTACGCTAAATCTTGCAAAGTACTCGTATTTAAATAAGGAATGTTATTTCCTACAAGAGTAACTAACGTTCAAATCTACAACAGGGAAATACGAGTTTGCAGTAAACAACAAAGGATTTCCAGCTTTGGGCGGTGTTTTATATGTACTGTAAAACCTGTTTGAGATATAAAAGCGGTCTTGTGTAGAAGTAAGCTTTACCAAGGTCTGTCAACTTTTTAAAAATATGTCAATGTGGCTTTGACATTACTTTTTCTTTAATACAATAAAAGAAACTCAATATCCCGAAGTAATTGCAATTGGTTTGAAATAATATTTAATTTTCGTTTGATACAGGGGTTTAGTATGGGTGAATTACTATTTTACATTCATTATTAAATAATATATGCCAACTCTGCTTAATCAGTAAAAAACAAAATGTTTTTAAAGCTGTAATAATACATTTAAAACCACTAATATCTTAAATATACTACTAACAAGGTTAAGTATGTTTTAGTTAAGTTTGAGTGCTTTTAAAAATATTAACTGTCATATTAATGGTAGTAAATACCTATTACTTTAAAGACTGTATATAAACTCCTGCCATGCAAATTAATCTATATAATATAAATAATTAATTTGAAACGGGTTATCTTGTGAACATATCTCCCCCTACAGTTTTAACCGAATTTGACGTATTTGGTGTCATTATAGCTCACTCTGAAGTTATATTAACCCTAAAATAAGCTTAACGTATGGTAAGGGCTTTGCTTGGTTAGTGGACCTTAAAGTTTCCGTGTTAGCCTGTATTGTTCAGAATTTTACAATATTAGAAAAAAAAAACAAATTCTAAATATTTAAATTTATTATGATAAAATGGTTTCAAATGCCGTTTGATTGAAATATTTAGGCTTATGCCACTATTAAAACTTATTATAAAATATATTATAAAGCTACTAGGTGAAACCCAACAAAATCGACGGTTACTGTTGAGGGTTCAAGCACAATCATTTAACTATCAATCGTTATAAAACATAAACTATTCGCACACTTTTAACAAAAAAATGTCCAAAAATATAGGATAACGCTATTAGAATTGGGTAAATACAGTATATATCCAAAGTTTAATTCCATATCCGAGAAATAATCAAATTTATGTTTTTGGATTGAGTAATACCGTATCCAATAGTCAATGGTAATACGGTATGTTGAACCTGAACTCAACTATCCTGTAATCCAGCTACTAGGAGGTCACGAATTGTGGATATTTAGAGGCATGCACTGTGGATGCGATGCTCACTGGTGTGGATTAACGTCTGCACTGGTGAGCACTACGCCCATCCACAGTACTATCCTGATAATTAGAACCATTATTTAATTACAAGGAAAATGTGGTTCGCATTCCACTACAAACTGTAGGTCCCTTAGTTGCCATTGGCTGTATGGACTAAGAGATGTGTTAAGAGATGTGTGGACTAAAGAACATGCCGGCCTTAGTCACTAACAAGACTAAAAGATCGTGCCACTCACCCTACACTTATCCTTCACTCATCTTTTGGGCTAAAATACGCACATAGTGGCGTCCCCATCTTAAATAAATTGGTAATTGCTAATTGATTGAATTGATAATTGATGATTCAAACTATCAATATCTCAAATGACAGCCTTTATTTCTAGGCGTGTTTTAAAACCAAGATATAATATAATAAAAAATGGAATTACGTATCATTAATTGCAGATAAGTCATAAACTAATTATAGTTGTTGTTGATTCGTGATTCAGCAGCGTTCTTCAGTCTTAATAATCAATTGCTCAAAGCCGGCATTTCACTGAAGGTTATTAGACCAAAATATATAGGATATGTAATTAGAACTGGTGAACTACATCTTTATTTATAGTAAGAATTCGGAGAAAATCAAATTTATGTTTTTCGGTAAAGTAATACAGTAGATAAATGAAAGATGATGCTCGATGGCAAATCTGTGCGTGCACACATTTAATAATAAAAAAAAGATTATGGAAATAGTTTGAGTAGAAGAGACGAATCAACTCGGAAAAGAAAAGAAAAAAAAAACTTTTTATATATAGCCTACCTAGATAATTTAAAAATATGCTAAAAAGGAAAAACATAACTAAACTTATAACTGAACAGTATTGCACAATCCAAAGGGTGATTTACACTGCTAAAAACCTGGTTTTAAGTTTTAAGAATAAATTCAAATAATTGTTTGGGTTAATTAAAGTTTAAACGACACAAATGAATTATTTATACGAATCCAAAACATCTTTTAAACTACTAATTTACTTAAATGGGTTTATAACAAGAATCTTATTGGATGAAGTTTAGTTTTGCAATGGCTGAAGACAGTTACCAAGCTTTCTATCTTTTACAAATTTTTACAATTGAAATAGCTCAACTGAGAGCTATACCAGCGAGGTACGATCTTCAGAGCAAAGCAGTTCGCTTCTACACTTTGCACGACTTCCGGTCCGGAGATTGCCACTTCCGGGAAAGTTCTCCCAGGTCTGGCTGCTCCGATGTTTATGTCTTGTAGCTTTAATTTACAACTAGTGTAAGCTAATTGTGAGTAAAACCAAGAAGAGCATTCTTTTTTTTAAAAAGTAAAAAAGACTGAACTGAAGTACTTTTTCCCTAAACAGTTCAAAGACTGAACAAATTAAATAAAATCGTCTGCAATAGATAATTGATTTGAAAACCAACAAATGAATCTCTAAAATGTTAGTTACTGACAATGAAATGACTTGACAGTAAAAACTGACATTTTATTTTTTGCTACGTATTTTGAAACATGAATTAGACCATTCACATTTACTAATAATTTGATTACAAATTAAAATAAAATCATTTTAGGGCAAAATCATTAGAAGGCTCCACCCGCCGGGTGGTTACCACGTAAATATGGTCCTATAAAAATAACCTCGTGGCAATATTAAGGTGTTTACTTAGTTAAAAACAAACTGTAAAATATTCACAAACTTCCAAACTATGCCCTGGACGAACTGAGACTTTTTAATTGTTTATTAAGTATTTACAAAATCATTTTGTAAATATGTAAATTAGTTTTTCCACCTGTGATTTTAACTTCTAAATAATAGTCAAAAATTTATTGTTCCCCATCCAAACAAATTAGTTTTAGAATGTTGAAAGCCTGTTCAATAGAGGCATGTTCAATCCCAAAATGTATTTCAATGCATATAATCCGCCATATTGAATTTAAATTCAGCCTAGAACCCACTTAATATCTTACCTTTCCTTCTGTGGGTTTCGGTACCCCAGATAGTACTGATTGTACGCCAGCACGCTGCCTTCTTTTCTTCACAGTTTTCTCAAGTCTTCTAAGATCTGGTTTTGTCATCTTAGCATAAGTCTATAAACTTACTGGAAATATTTGACGTTATTGTCTTGATTAATTCCTCTAATTCCTCTTCCCTTAGTACAATATGTCCTGCCCATCTCTTACTTCTTATTTGTGTACAATTTATTCTCTTAAGTTGTATTGCACACTTAAATTACATTTTTTGGAAGAATACGTTTAAAATGAAAATTTACAAGTAATAAATAAATTTAGTAATTTACATATCTTTTGCATAGCTAAATTAGTTTAACTTTTTTTCAATACATACCATTGATAAAACAAAACCATGAAACCATCTATCTTAGGTAATTGTTGTATTAGGAACATTTTATAAAATAAAGACAGATAGCACATTGTTTTAAATTAAGTAAATTCGTAGCAATTCACATTTAATACCAGGATTATCACTATAAAGGTGGGTTGAATCGCGTAGCCCATCCAGACATTACATTTGCATACATATTGGACTCTGGGGGCATCAATGTGTCTTCCAAATGTTAAAAGAGTTGTATACATCCTCTGCTATGAATGGATATGTTTTGTAATTTAAGTATATTATATTTTCGTATGTCTGGTGGTAACATTACTACCACACTTATAAAATCAAGTACTACTTGCGTAAAAATTGTTATTTTTTGTCATGGTCAATTATTACTAACACAGGAAGAGTGTAATTTGTTAAATTAGTGGTCAAAACATTAACATTCCTTCCTATAGAGTTTATATTGGTTGATATCATTAAAGCAGTTATAAATACATATTAACGCTTCTATGTAATTGCAACAGTACCACTGAAAATAATATAGCACGAAACCACAATCACTAACCACAAACCATCTGTCTCTTCCCAAATAACAACATGTTATACGTTGAATGAATGTTACTGTATATTATTATGTTTTTACAATCTAAGTTTAAAAAAAAAATATTCAAACTGTTAACGTGGACAGTAAAAAAGTATTTCTAAAGAACTGTGTTTAGGTTCCTAAATGTGCCTTAGTGCCTACCACAAACCAAAAGAAACATGCTGTAATATATTGTTTTTTTACTTAAATTAATTGGAAATCGCCGAATGAAATCATTTTCTCTGACGAATACAACCTATATGAATAAATGAATTTATTTCCCATATTACAAAACACTTTACAAACATAATAATTGTTGAGAAATGTAAACTGGTCACTTTTTCAAGTAGTGTGGCCAGTTGAAAGGTTAATCATACATAATAAATAATATCAGCTGCAGCTTGTAGACGTTTAGTAAGTAATTAATTTTGTGACACAAATTCCTCAGCTCAGACTAGTTAAAAGTCAGTAGTTAGTTAAATTAATTGGAACTCGCCGAACGAGTCTTGTAAACTTGGTGAGGCCAAGCTAATGTTATAGTTACAAATTAATATATTTGAATTTTAATCTTTGAATATTCTATGGGACGTGATTGGTGATTGCGTTTTCCTTTTCAAAATGTGCTCCCGTTTCCAACCCCCCCCATTTACATCTGGTATCGGGTAGAACAAAAATTGAACAAAACCTACAATAATCATATACAAACTCACAACAAAACTTTAGTGTCTTTTTTAATCTTCTGGAATCTTCAAAGCGAGCAATCATATTACGTAATTTCTTTATAAGGTTTCAACAGCACCGTGCATCGTGGACATTATTTGAGAGCAAGCTGGTCTAGTAGTGGAGTGCGGGACTTCGGTCTCTGAGGTCGTGGGTTCATGTCCTACCAAAGACTAATGCATTTGATCAAAGTAATAATGCCTTAACCCCCTTAACCTAGCCTGAAGTTGTGTTGAAACAATCCCAGGCTAGAACCTAGAGGAATGAGGAAAGATATCGGGGAAATTATTTATACTCATTACAACATTATAAGGTACATACACGATACAGTAATATTTTAGATGAAGATTCCTTTTGCATAGTTTGAGTATAGTCAAGCTTAACCCCTGTTTTTAAAAGTTTTACCGAGAGAAAATTTAGATGATCAGTGTTTATAAGCCTACGGTTCTGCATTTATTGTACGTTTTTTTGAACAAACAAATTAGCACAATTTGTCAATATATATTCTTTGAGTCATACTTTTTATTTAAGGAGGAAGGATAGCTTTTATATTTGCAGTAGTTTTTGGTATTAGGTGCAATACCAACAATGTAACTATACTTAAGGTGTTAATATAAATTATTGGCATTCCAGAATAAACGTAAACGTTCCATCTAGTTTGTTATCAGGGTGTTAAAACCATAAAACAAATTTAATTATTTGTGATATAAAGCACCCCTGAAGGGTGATATGATTAAAGTTTGTGAAGAGGAAACGCAATTTACTGTTGAATTATGGAGAAAGTTTTAACTACATTGGATGATTTAAGTTATCCTCAACCTCTGTGAAAATTAACTAGAGCTTCTGAACTATAAGTTTTTACTTTAAGTTAACAATTTGTTGTATTTTATTCTAAGGACTTAATATTACAAGTTTGAATACACTAAGCATTTGTATTTACATATTGGTTAGGATATGTGATTTTAAAGCTTTATGGATATTTTTGAAAAAGTAAATAAATAATTTATTATGTTCAAAATAATTCTTCCTCTGCATTATGAGTCTTAAAAAAACTAGTATTTCTTTTTGAGCTTATAGTCAACACAATCTTTCCTGTCATGTTAATTTTAAAATTTCACTAATTATAAGACAATTTAAATTTTCACCAAACAGGTCATAACTTGAAGTGTTTTCTAACAAATATGTATTTACAATCTGTTCTGAGTAAGTAAAATCCCATCAGTTTGTCTACAAACTTTCACGGTGAAATGGGGAGAGTAACTATGATATTGTATGAGAAAATCACAAAAGGGCAATAACAATACATTCTATACAGTACATAGGGGGAGAAAATAAAAATCTTTACAGATAAATAATTTATTGTGAAAATATTTTACCACCCTTCGCTGCTTCAAACACTGATGTATAAACTATACCATCATATTAGACGGCTTTAAGCATTCAAATTAAAATCATACAAATTGCATTGCTCAAGTATTTCAATAAGGTTTTTATTTTTGTTTCCATTATTAAATTCAGTATTCATCTTAACAATCAGACAGCAAATCAATCATTGGTGACACGGTAAGCAAGTAAATTTTCCGCAGGGGAATCCCCGTTAATCTGAGCTGGAAGGAAATTTACTCAGCTGGTATATAGTGATATAAATATTGATCTTATCAAACAAATTTTCCAACAAATCTAATTTATTTATAGTAAAAAGTTTAACGGTTTGCATGATTGAAAGAAAATTATCAATCCTGTTATAAGAGCTGAATAATTTAATTACCTTTCTTGTCAGTGTTTAAGTTTATAATTGAGTAATTAATCATGCCTTAACCCAACTCCATTAAGCAGTATGAGTGTGCTCAACAGATAAAGAAGAAAGTCAACGAAACCTAAACAAGTTGCTAAACTTGTTTTGGACAAAGGTTTTAACCTGGCATGAAAGATTAAGCTTTGGTTGAGTTTATGTATTTAATACATGTTGTAAAACCTCGTAGCTAAAACGATTCTCATGAAAAATGTCAGCTGTAGATTGGGTGTTATTGTACTAAACCTTACAAACACAAACATGAAAGCTTTTGAAAAATGTTTTAAGATTTGGGAAATAAATATTTTATGAATTTAGAACCCTAAATATATATCTTAGATAAAAGTTCTAATGCAATGGTTTTGTTTGCAGGTATATATTTAAATTTTCATGTTTGAATATTTCCAAAAATATTTAATACCCGAAAGATCTTTTATTTACATTGATAACATTTACACCTTAACCCCTACCAATAGTCTTATGAGATTCATTTTAATGAACAACGACATTGTATTTGTAAAACTTTTTTTAACCTGATGAAAAAAGTAAATGTTCATCCATCCATCTCTGTTTCAAATGATCAAAAGGTTTGATTTAATGATAAGGTTTATTGAAACGATTGAATGGATCCCGATATTTGTCAAATGAATAGCACAAACAGCCAATAGCTTTTCAAGGCCTACGTAAATAAGTTGAAAAGACTCATAATACATCCTAATTGCACTAATAACTTAACTGTAATTTATCTAATTAATGATGATTTAGAGGGGTGATTTATTTTACACTAAGTAGTCTGTTACGTTACACCCTCTATCTAATATCACTGTTAAGTTCATTGCATTTTGCAATTACCATACAGCATTATCCATGTATTATTTAACCAATTTTATTTTAGTTTATAATGGCAGCAATAATGCCTATGCTTTTGAACAGTAGATTTTGGGAGTGGATTTTTATCATTAACTTGCACTAATGTTCACAGTATTATTTCTATTTTTTTGTTAGGTCATTAAATAAAGATTCTAATTCATTCTAAAATGCAACAGATTTTTTTTAAGGCAGCGTCACTATGGTGCGTATCTTAACCCAAATATTAATTAAACGTAAGTATATAATTAAATGATATAATCTGTGTAGCTTTGATATTGAACAAGGCCACTTGTTTCCTAATTAGGAACAATTATTATAAGCTTAGTCATCAAGGACAGTTAGGTCCAGTTTTAAACCATCAAACAACTCGATTTTCTCAGAATAGAACCACCGACCTTTTGATTAACAGGCGAGCACAACCTAGGTGTAGTTAAAATCAATTAAAAGTCTTCTTACCGTCGCGTCGTGTCAAGCATAAAATAATTTCTTTTCTGTTCATAACAGTTTACATCAAACATTTCTGTTAGCCTTTGACTACATCGTTACCTCTTGCCCCTACGTGGTAACAATTCAGCAGTTTTTCCTTACAAACTTCCTATGAACATTTTAATTCCCAAATAAAATGATCTCTTTTAAGGTTTGTTAAACCTTAATCTGTACTACTTATAATGTTAGTGTATTGAATTAGTATACAATTTTGAATTAGGATTTCAACTAATTCAATTTTTGTATGTTTCAAACATATTAAAACCGGAAATATTTACAGAATCCTTGTGATTGTGTATGGTGAGCAGTTCTAAATAATTAACAAATACTATTATCTATTATGTGTGCACATTAATCTAAAGACTGTATACTTTTTCCGTCATAAATTGTGACACGTGATTAGAGCTATAACTATTTTCTAAATTGTACTGATTTTAGTGTAAAACTAGAAGCAATAGTAACTGTAAACACTCCTTTGATGGTCATTAAACCTTTATCGTAATTTTCACTTTAAGAATGAACTAAAATTTGTTACGTGATTTCACTGAGATTTTACCAACTCTTCACCTGCTAGTTAGGTAATCTGTGCTACATAAGTTCCCTTATGTTTTCCTCAGTAGTGTAAATCAATATGGGGTTTCCTTGAATGTTATAGCTTGGAAAAATTAGACGTTAAGTGTCATATTTTTGCCAGCAACACTTAAAATATAGTTAAAATTGAATTTAGAGATTTTTAAATAAAAGAGAAATGTATACTAAAAAAATATGATGAAAAGTATTTAAGTAAAAAATTGTTTTTGGAATTCTAACTCTATTAAGACGAGAGGTGACGTGGATTTAAAATTAGTGCCATTCGTTTAGCAACCATATAAGAGCTATTTATAGAACTAGATATTGAGATCAGACTCCAGAATATAACAGAAGACCAATACCGATGATGGAAATAAAATCGTTTGGATGATGGTCCCACGTGCTGAGCTACTTTACACACTCATGCGTTTTAGTAACTCATAACTCATAACTCATGCGTTTTAGTAGATGAGTTATTGATTTACTTCTTTAAATATCCAGTGTCCGTCTTTTACAATGATTATATTCATACCAGTGTGTAATAGCAACTAGTTTATTGATTTGTCCAAAGTAAATAATTAATTAGCATGATGGAATAACAGAACCGGTTGAATAATTGTAAAAGGTAGCGTATTATCATAGACTAACCAACACAAGTAGACTTCTCATCCCATTGTAAATTTTGAAGCACGTTTTTCGTGTCTAGTTCATGTACGTGACACATGGGCGCTAGTGTCGACGAAACTTTGTTTCTATTATTTTAGGGTTAATTTCTTGATTTGTGCTTTACTGTTTGGTTATATAACTAGGGGACAGGTTATTGTTTATGATTAGATCTATTATTTGGTTAAACGAGGTTTTAAATGGCTGTAATAACGGGAAACAAATTGTAAACAAAACACGACCTCTACAGAAAACCGTACAGAACTAACAATAAAATTGTCTTCAGCTGTTCCATAAGGATGAGAAATCTACTAAGGGAGTATGGAGTATGTTTTATCTATGGTATTATTATGGTATTATTCTCTGTTCAGGTTTGAATTGTAGCTTATGGCTAAAACTAACTTTAACTTCGACAGTATAGTTTTATATCCATCAAAATATTTTGTATTCAACCATTTCCCATCGTTAAGCGTCCAATGTTTTGGGTTTATTACGTAGGCAACTATGTAAATATTCAAACATTTTGGGTTTACAAATACTAAGGGAAATTCCGTTTCAAAGGATGACGATAAGAAACATTGGACTTTCAAGCAGTCTGGTCTAGAAAAGGTTTTTAGTCAACACCGTAGTCAGGTGAACATTAGGTGAGCATTAGCATTATCTTAAAAAAATCTTTGTCGGAATATGAAATGTTTGAAGTTTGGTCTAGAATTTATTAGCCAAAGTTTAACGAAACAATATTAATTGTATATTTTTATTCATTTTCTGCTCTAAGTCCATAAATACTATCCTGGTTGTATTTTTGTTAATTAATGACATTGTATTCTGCTTCGTTTATATAATATTTAATAGTTATAGAATAGTTTGTGATTGTAATTTAAGTCAGAAATTTGCGATTTTTCCTTCTACTTACAATCTCCTTCGGGAGTTTTCGAACCAAGGGTAATGAAAGTTCGGTAGAATCTGTGGCTATGATGCGGTCTGCTTTAATCAAGAACCAAGTCTGTGGTTGTTCTCCTGTGGTTTCTTTGCTGTAAGATCACTTGATTGTATTACATAATTATTTACAGCTAATACAGAAATATATAGTAAATGTGTCACCTATTTCTTTAACTGATCATACTTGAACACCTTCTTTTAACGAGGAATTTGAAGCAAATCCCACATTAAAACTTAAGCTCTCGTTGTTGTTCATCTGATGGATGAAATATGCTGTTTTTTTTTTAATCAAGCATAAAGTTTAGTGAAACACAGTTATACCATATTTCCCAGGTAAATTGACTTACCTCATTAAAATTCATCGTAGATGATGTAGCTCAATTCAATATTGGCCTACTATTTTTTTTATATAATGCAACTTGTAAATATAGTACAAAACCATGCATCTGCTGTAAAGCATATGGTTTTAAATCTCTCGACAAGGTAAACGAAACTGGAGGTGAATATAAAAAATGAAGTTTACAAATCGTCTCAACTCAACTAACTCCGTCCAACTTCCAAACTGCTTAAAACGTAAAAACATTTTGCTCAATGTCAACTATTTCCAAAGATTTCATCATTTTCAACCATGCATTTGTCATTTACTTTACAAAATGTATAGCTTACTAGTATTTAAACTGCACGGCTAATACATAATACATCTTAGTAGCATAACAATTAAAACAATTAATGAATAGTAATCCTCTATTTTATTCAGGCACAAAATACCATAAGCAATTGTTAATTTGTAACTCTTATCAAACCAAAACGTTCAGTCAATTATGATTAAACCGTTTGTTTAAAATGTAAAATATTCATATTTACATGTATAAGCTAAGAGAGGTAACATAATTATAGAAATGGCAACTTTGTTACGATTGTTTGGTTTTTATAAATACTAAATTTTTTATTAGATACCCTAGTTTTGGGGTTATTAAAGAAAAAAAAAATATATCTGGTAAATAATATTACAAGAAGTTAAATTAGTCAGCAAATACTAAAATGTTATTATTTCAAAGTTTATTGTATAGATATTATCTTCATATATATACTTTTTTTGCCTTTTCACAATGAATTGACACAAAATCCTTTCAGTATTTATATTTCCCACTCCTTGCAACATTTCACGTAGTTGATACGCAAAACAGAATCACAACCCTCAAAGAGGATCCCTTACAACTAAACGGCTTACTGAACACATTTGCATTGTAATGTTGTTGCGGTGCTTAGTTGTGTTCCGTCCTGTCATAAAGTAACTTGAGCTCTACCTCAATTGTGACTTAGTTACAAGGGAGTAGTAATATAATTGTATTATCGTCATAATGCAGCAAAAATGGTTTTTTATACTCTCGTTGCTAGCTGCAGAAAATTTAACCTGTGGCTATTCCTTTACCCTACTGAAGAAATATAATGGTTTTGCGGTTTAATATGTATCACATACGTATGTCCTTGACCTTACACGCATTTCATTGAACATAGATAATCATCGTTACCCAAAAACGGTTAAAATAAACTTAAAACGAGACTGGCAGACTCATAAATAAATATAAGCTTTCATTCAGTGATGGAGTCAAGCATTGAATACATTCAAGGGATAAACCAACACACAAAGAATAAACTGAACACAAAATAACACAGCCGGCTGAGTAAATGTTGTTTTTGCCAAAAGTAGAATATTTTTGAAGAGAGGTTATGAGTTATGTTAACAGGATCGAAGAGTGAAAAGGTAATTATATCCATTATGTACTTAGTCTATAATGAAAATATTTTATGAAAAAGAAATTAGTACATAATACGTTAACTTCGCTTGTAATAGCGTGTTAAGTGCACATAAAGATGAGAACATATCTTGTGTAATTTTCTTTTTTTTTACAATCATACTTTAATGTTGTTCAAAAATTAATGTTAACTAGTTTTATTTTGACGTGTAAAGTTTAGTCGTACTTCTGCTTTGTTCATTGTATAATATAATAAGGTTATCTTCAAACTTAAATTAGGTAGTCTATTACGAACTGGTTTTTCACTTAAGTTATTTTAATAATTCCAGGAATCTTAACTTCTTAAAGCCATTGAACAAGATGATCCATCAATGAATGATTCAGATTTGTTTATTTCGTGTTGTTTATTTGTTTCAGGGACTGCTGTCGCAAAATCTAGCAGTCTCAAAAAATTAGTCGAGTAAGTTTTCAAATTTCGTTTTCGAACAATTAATCAGAGTCCAAAATAGTTTAAACCAACAGTCTAAAAGTCAACCTTTACATGATGTATTTAATTATCAACATGGATACTAACGTTGTTAGACTGTGTAACACTTGGAGCTTCACAAAGTGTAATCAAAGTTAGGATCTGTGGCTCAGAGGTCTGCTTTGATCAACAACCAACACTCGACTGAGAGGGAAGGTGTTACATGAGTGTAGTCAAGTTTAAACATTAAGTATGAGTAATTATTGATGGTTGAATCATAATTACTTTTCCCAAACATTTGTTCTAGTTAAGGCTATTCAGATAGGCTTTTTAACCAATATTACATATTTGTGAATAACATGTATTTTACAAGATATTTTATGTTTTACAAGGATATAGGATTATGATTCTTTATTTGACAGTAGAAAACTCTTGCAGACCCAGCATTGATCATAAAATAATCTCCATTGCACCATAGTACCGCTTTTTTGGCCAATTTCAATCAGTTGTGTAGCTTAATATAATAAATAACTTTGTCTAAATGTAAGAAGCTCTTCGACATGGACCAAATATATATTTTTAGGCCAGGTGGTACAGTGGTGCGAATAAAATAAATAAACATATTACATTAATAAAATCTTTCTAAAAAAAAGTTATGAAGATTTACGTACAATATTTATATTCACCTTTTACAAGGAAAACGTTCCATCATTGTCAAGCCATCATTATCATACATATTGCCTTCTGAGATGAGGTTACCTTTTAAGCGTTTCAAAACCTTACTCAGTGTAATTTATTTCTGTACTTTTACTTGGTAGTGCTTTAAAAATTAAATTTGCCTAGCACAAGGAAGGCTATAGGTATTTATTCATAAGTAAAGTCAAACTTCTTTTATACGCCGCAAAATTATTATTTAAACCCATTATGCATACTCGATTTTTTGTTTTAAAGAAGTTAAGATTCCTGGAATTGTTATGTTAACAAGATCGGAGAGGGAAATATTAATTGTATCAATAATTTTGTACTTGAAAAATAAATTAGTACAAAATACGTTATCTTCGCTTGTAATAGCAAGTTAAGTGCACATAAAGAAGCGAACATGTTGTGTAACTTTCTTTTTTTTACAATCATACTTTAATGTTGTACAAAAATTAATGTTATCTCGTTTTAATTTGACCAAGCATTAAAATATATTCTTTGGCACAAGGAGTGTTAAGTTTTGGTCCCTAAAAATGGCGTAACCAAAATGGAAAGACTTTTAAAGACTTTAAACTGACTTTTGGCGATTACTAAATCGTTTATTATAGTATTTCAATAAGTGATTAACATTTTTAACAATAGTCAGGAATGTGTAAGGTAACCTTTTTTAAAAGGTTTGTTTTCTATAAACCAAGTATTGAGGGTTAAACCGGGTTTGAAAAAAAACCCTAATTGTTTAAAAAATGACATGTTTAATATTTTTAAGCGATTAGATGACAACCCACTCTTACTAATTAAAAAAAGGTTGACTTTTATATTTGCGTATTGCTATTTATATATCATTGGCGTTTTCCACGTATTAAAACCCCCATTTTGTTCATAAATACAAAATAAAATATATCAATATTTCATGATTATTTCGTGCCGATATAGTTTAGCCAAAATATAAGTTGGTAAGCTGCAGAGATAAGCTAAAGTAAGATAAATATAGAGACTCCTCGATATCTTATAAAAAGCTTATAAAATCAACAATAATGCAATAACATTATCGGATAACTCCGGCTCAATCTCAGCAGAATCCGAACAATGATAATAGAAAATACTCGACTCTGACCTAGCAGCATATTTTGCGTGGCGGGGAATTCGATAACATAATTATTTAATTTGTTAGCTATGGTTTGTAGGCTATTTAAAAAATTGTTTAATTCTTAGTTTCGCAATTTTATTGATATTTAAAACAAACTATTTCAGAACCAGTTAATGGTAACAACTAAAATAAGCTGAAAATTTCACATTCATAATATACGTTGTTAGTTGCTCGACGGTTTACACCAAATCAAAAGAAGGTATAATTTGAGAGCCCATATTGAAAACAAAGTAATTAGTTCTACATTGATCAACATTTGGACTTGCTTGATTTATAATCAAACATGAACACTTAAATACTTAGGTACTAAATTGAAAAAATATTTCAATGAATAACTAAAATATTGTAGTTGTCCTGTGACCGTATATATACATTTTACAATTATTTCCCACCATGGTTTGCGTTGTTGAGGTACCACAGCCCAAGCGGTTGCGGTGTGGGCGAAGCTAGGATTCAGAAATATTGAATAAATTATTTTAGTTCTATATGAAGCAATTTTTACAATTTAAGTTTGTTGGGTTGCTACTAACATTTCTTAATAATTATAATGGCATTTTAAAAATTATTTTATGAATCAGTAGTTAGGCTATAAAGATATTTAATATTTAAAAGTGCACATCACCGCCATTTTGAACTGGTATTTAAGATGTTTTTTTTTAGTAAACATTGGACCTATTATTGTTTTCAGTTATGTACTAAACTTAACGTAAATCGCTTAAAAATATTTGAAAGCTGTGGATACATTTGTAAAAATCACATACATATAGACTGATTTACATTTTGTTTTACTTGATTTACATTACTGACTTGAATACATTTTGGACGCATGATTTTTGTTTTTACCTGAGGAACATATAAACTAAATCTTTCAGGGAGTTTGTACGCCCTGCCCTGTGTTATTAAGAATAAAATAAATATATATATTTTTTAATAATTGTAACTTACGTCAATCAATCCAGTTGTGTATTGGAGGGACGTACGTTTCGACCTTTAGGCCATCTTCAGCCCCGCTGTTACATCCTTAGTTGCATTGTTGGTGTAGCAACCGCGTCAAATATTTACAATGAAGAACATAAAAAACACAAAATCACGACATTGACGAAGACGAACACATATTAATAAAACTGTCACCGTGCGCACGGCTGAACGGGCTCGGGACTGCGGCGGCACTGACTTGTCTAAATGAAAGACTTTTAAATGAAAGAATTCATTCAGACGCCAATCCTGTATGATACCATTATTCGACTGACAGTCAATGCAAGAAGGAGTGAGTGACGTCATGGTTCAAAGTCTAAAGCAGGGTACTTAGACAAGTCAGTGCCGCCGCAGTCCCGAGCCCGTTCAGCCGTGCGCACGGTGATAGTTTTATTAATATGTGTGTTGTGAACTTTATAGAATATGTTTTCACTTCATTGATTTTCCTTTTGATCTGACTGTTATATTTTTTCTTAACTACTGTGTTTTGTTTTACCACATGTTAAAATATTTTGTATTGAATTAATTTAATTGTTTAAAGGTTTAGTTAAGACTTTGGAATTAATAAAGAAGCCTACTAATCTGTTTGTGAAATAATTATTTTATCATTTCTGGTAATTATTTCAAGATTCAAAACATTTTGGCGACCGTGACAGGAAATTTTCTTTAATTTAAGACATCTGGGTTATTTAATAGTTATAATAATATGGAAAGCCTAGAAAATATGAAAAAGAAAAGATCACAGATTAGAAGGCTATTCACCAAGGTTTATAATGAACTGGAAGAAGCATTTAATAATGAAGACCTGTCAATGAATGATAAAGAAACTCAAATAAAAGTAAACTTTTCTCAAATTGAAGACAAAATAACAGCAGTAATGGAAATGGATGGAAACATCTCTGATGAAATGCTGATAAAAGATGCTTCTGATGCTGATCTGGACAATGAACTGGACACACAAGAAGAATACAAGAAGAAATGGTACCTGATGAAGGCTAAGTATGAAATGTTTCTTAAAACACCTACCAACAATGGTGAGTCAAACATTTACAGACCAAACCGTAACTTTCATTT
This sequence comes from Macrosteles quadrilineatus, assembly GCF_028750875.1. Classification (NCBI taxonomy): domain Eukaryota; kingdom Metazoa; phylum Arthropoda; class Insecta; order Hemiptera; family Cicadellidae; genus Macrosteles; species Macrosteles quadrilineatus. The sequence goes on from NW_026542609.1 coordinate 48,757, forward strand.
GCCTAAATTGCAATTACCTTCATTTGATGGGGATGTTAGGAATTGGATTGGGTTTTTGGGGTCAGTACAAAAAGATTCATGAAGATAGTGAAATTAAACCTGAAGACAAATTCCAATATTTAATTCAATCCTTGAAACCTGGTTCATCAGCTAGGGAATTAATAGATTTTTTTCCTCCTTCTGGTGAAAATTACATCAAGGCTATTGAACAATTGAAATCCAGGTTTGCACGTGATGAACTTTTGATTGAAGTTTATGTAAGAGAATTACTAAATTTAGTTTTGAAACAAGCCAACAAACAAAGTAAGATGCCACTTTCAACCCTTTCTGATAAACTTGAGACTCAACTTCGTGCCCTAGAAACACTCGGGGTCACATCAGATAGGTATGCTGCCATGCTATACCCACTGGTTGAATCTGCTCTACCAACTGATACTCTCAGAGCATGGGAGCGGTACAGAACAACGAAGAAAATAGGCTTAGGTGAATTTAATGGTAACGAGTCATCTAATTCAAATTATTTACAGTTGTTGTTGAATTTTGTACGTTCCGAGGTCGAAAGCGAAGAACGTTTAGCTCTTGCTCGGAACAGCTTTACAGTCGACAGAGACACTGCACCAAGTGAGTCCCAACCACAGAAGAGATCTTACCGTCACCAACGTCCTGGTTTGAAAAGTGAGTTTGAGAAAGGGCTACCTACAGCATCTACAATAGTTGCTACAGACAGCTCTTCAGTGGTGAGTAAGCCTACATACTTATTTTGTAAAAAAGGAAGTCACAAAACTCAAGACTGTTCTGGGTTACAAAAGCTCACTTTGAAAGAAAAAAGAGAGTTTGTAATAAAAAAGGGAGCTCGTTTCTCATGTTTAAAGTTAGGTCACAGCAGTAATAAATGTAAAGTGTTTGTATCCTGTGCTATCTGTAAAAGGAAACACTACTGCTTAATGTGTCCTAGTTTAGAGAAAATGGTGCACAGTAATACTCATGATTATAACAAATCAAATTTCATTGAAAGTGTGCAAATTAATGACAAGTCTGAGTCCTTGATTGAAAATCAAAATAAGGAAACCTTATTACAAACTCTTCTAGTAAAAGTAATAGGACCTGACCAATCTTTACTACTAAGAGCATTGTTGGATTCTGGATCTCAAAGGTCTTATATCTCAAAGGACTGTGTAGAGAAACTTAAATTAATAGAATCCGGTGAGGAATTCATAGTTCATGGTTTGTTTGGAGGTATTAAAACCAAAGAGACTCCACATAATCTTTACCAAGTAGAGCTACGTGACACAAAGGGTAAATTCGGCATTTCAGTTAATGTGCTTGATCAAGATAAGATTTGCAATTACATACCCAGATTAGATACAAAAAGGTATTTTCCTATTTTAAAGAAGAAGAATATATACCTTTCAGATATTGGACAAGATGCAGCAGAAGAAATAGAGTTACTACTAGGAGCTGATATCTTGGGCCAACTTCTCACAGGTAAAATTGAACAGCTAGATCACACTCTGGTTGCTGTTCAGACTGTGTTAGGATGGACAGTAATGGGACAATGTGGAAAAAGTTACCAGTCACTTATTAGCATTAGTTGCTTTGCTAAAATGGACATTTCAGATCTATGGCGTTTAGATGTTTTGGGCATCACTGATCCATCAGGTAGTAAAACAAAGGAGGCGAATGCATCAGATGTCTTGGAGCATTTTAACAAAACTATTGTAGTAAATAGTGAAAATAGGTACGAGGTGACTCTTCCATGGACTGAAGGCCATCCAGAGCTTATGGACAACAAAGTTACAGCCGAGAAGCGACTACATGCAGCGACCAAGAAGTTGATTAAGTTAGAAAAGTTCAATGAGTATGATCAGGTATTTTCAGAGTGGTTAAATTCAAACATTATTGAAAGGGTTGTTGAGTCCTCTGTAACTGATAGACCTATACACTACTTACCTCATCATGCTGTGGTCAAAGAATCCAGTTTGACTACTAAGGTTCGACCAGTCTTTGATGCTTCTGCTGTCGATAGTAGGGGGAATTCTCTTAACTCTTGTTTGGAAAAGGGACCTAATTTAATAGAACTAATTCCAGCTCTTCTAATGAAGTTTAAAAAACACCCAATCGGCGTTATTTCAGATATTAAGAAAGCTTTCTTGTTGCAAAGTTCAACAAAAAGTGACCGAGACGCTTTAAGATTTTTGTGGTGGGAGCGACTTATTGGAGTCGTAAAGGAAATTTTACGACGCAGCTTGGGAAATTCTTCAGTCACGCAGGAAGAACTCTCAACAATTTTGTGTGATTGTGAAGCAACTGTAAATTCAAGACCTTTGACTTATCTTTCGAATGATGATGACTGTTTACAACCATTAACCCCAGCCTTATTCTTACAACCAACATCAACAGTTGAATTACCCGATTTGGAGGAAATTGAGTGTCTAAGTTTGAATAAAAGAGTGTGTTATATAAACAAATTAAGAAGACCACTACAAAGACTTTTCCCATTAAAAATCACAGCTTGTGAAAAGAAGTGTATGAAAGAAAATAAACCACTTGAAGAAGAAGAAGTAGTTGAAAACGAAGTCTTTGATTTCGCTAAGAAGAAAACCAGATGTGGAAGAGAAGTAAAAGTGCCCCAGCGATTTTACTGATTTAAATTTAGCAATTTTAAATGGGGGGAGGATGTTGTGAACTTTATAGAATATGTTTTCACTTCATTGATTTTCCTTTTGATCTGACTGTTATATTTTTTCTAAACTACTGTGTTTTGTTTTACCACATGTTAAAATATTTTGTATTGAATTAATTTAATTGTTTAAATGTTTAGTTAAGACTTTGGAATTAATAAAGAAGCCTACTAATCTGTTTGTGAAATAATTATTTTATCATTTCTGGTAATTATTTCAAGATTCAAAACAATGTGAGTAGGATCTGCAGCGATTGGGCAGAAATTGACCTTGAGATGATCTAGGTGTAGATAGGGTACTCTCAGCCGGATGTAATCTAACCACGTTTAACTCAGCTGATGTCAGTAGGTGTTTATATTAAATTAAATATTAAATTATGGATAAAAAGTGTTGACTTGACCGGGTATCGAACCCTGGGCTCTTGGATGGTGTCTGGAATCTTTATTTCTTGAGCTACAACAGCAGTTATGGGTATAGAGTTTATATCGGTATATGATACCTTAACTTATGTATCTATACAATATATATATTTACAGGGTGTGTAAATTTCAATCTGGTTTGGAGGTTCAAGGGTTTATGGGTATAGAGTTTATATCAGTATATGATACCTTAACTTATGTATCTATACAATATATATATATATATATACAGGGTGTGTAAATTTCAATCTGGTTTGGAGGTTCACGGGTTTGAATCTAACCTAACATAAAATATATTATAGGAGGTTTATGGGTTTGATCCTGTTTTGGTTTAGAGGTTCACGGGTTCAATCCTAACCTATTATTGGAGGTTCACGGGTTTGATTCTAACCTAACATTAGAGGTTCACGGGTTCAATGCCGGATGTAATCTAACCACAGCTGTTTATTTTAGCTGATTAGCTGACGTCACCTGGTTTAGAGGTCTATGGGTTCAATCCTATCCTAGTAGGTCTGGAAAAAAATCACTTTATTCTATATATAGTGTATATATGTGGAACTTTACCGTTGAGTATGTTATGTTGATTTTATAATTTGTATATGTGTATCTCTGTAACTTACATATACAGAGTGTGTAAATACTGGTTGGAGGTCTGTGGGTTATTTTGGTAGTGTGAGGTTTGACTCTAACCTATTATTTAGAGGTTCATGGGTTCAATTCCTACTAATCATCAAATGTGTCATTGGAGGTTCACGGGTTCAATTCTAACCTATTAGTTAGAGGTTTATGGGTTTGATCCTGTCTTGGTTTAGAGGTTCACGGGTTCAATCCTGACTTATCACTTCCGGGCTGGGTGATATTTATGGTAGTGGGGGTAGTGTGAGGTTCACGGGTTCAAACCTAACCTAGCTGGTTTGGAAAAAAACATTTTATTCTATATATAGTGTATAATGCTTAAACTTTACCGTTGATCATAAAAGACAATTATACTAAATGTGTAGTAGTATTGGAGGTTGGCATGCTATTGTGTATAATAAATATAAAATAGCTGAAAGAGGGCTTAACTTTACCATAGAGTATAAAAAATGGCCTTTGTAAAGGCCACCAGATATATTATGTTAAACTTACATCTAATTGATTTTAATGTGTTACTTAGGGTTGGATTGTTTTTTGTATAGTATTGTATTGTAGTGTGAATCTTAGAGGTTCACGGGTTTAATCCTTACCAATCACTGATCATTTCCGGTTGAGGTGTTTTTTTTTTGTATAGTTAACTGTTTGTATATGAGTTCTGAAGGTTTGATCTCTTGTATATGTAACATAACCTCACTTTTTACCTATTACTACTGGAGCGCTAGTGTCGATGGTATTATTATAATAATGATTAACTTAATATAAGATTCATCATAACAGATTACTCTGAGTTGAGGTATTAGTTTACAAATTCTCTACTAGGTTGCAGCAAGCACTAGTGCTACCAACTACTGATTATATTGTGTATGTAACATAACCTCACTTTATGTATTGTATTATCTGCTTACCCGCCAATTTTCTTGCCGGCTGTTTTAGCTGGCGGACTGCTTCCCCTATTAGATGATGTAATTTTAAAACCTGTTGGATATTCAGTTGAAAGAATAATGAAAACAACTGTGAAAGCTAAATATGAATTTATTTATACACTACTTATATATATACATAATCCTACAACTAAATACTTAATGCTAGTAGAGGAGGAGGAGAGGGGCAACCATCTGAAACAAACAATAAACATAATTAGTATATAATGATTATATAGTATATAATATTAAATATAATTAGAACAATGTCTACATCCTATATGGTATTGCATCATCCAAAACAGCAACTATTACTTCCTGTGTACCACGTCACAACCGGATAACCACCTTTGATAACCACTTTTGTGGTATTGCATCATCTAAAATAACAGCTATCACTTCCTCTTGTGTACCACGTCACCTTTGATAACCACATTTGTGGTCATTCTTGTTCCTATATAAACCCTTATCGGAACCCTGCCATTATTGCATCACTTTGCTCCCAGTGCTTCAAGATGACGGATGTAAGTAACTCTGCTCCAGTAGATTCCAATGAATCTGTCGATAGTAATGAACCTGTAAATGTTGTAGAAGATTCTGTTGAAGTAATTGTCCCTGTAAATATTCTAGATAAACATGAAAATTATGTAAAGAGATTTCGCATTCATGGAATTAATACAGTTTTTAAGTTTTCTAACCCCCCATCAGAAACTAGTGAGATTGACTGGCTAAGACAAGGGTTTGGTCAAATTGTTAATGAAATGAAAGAAGTTTGTCAGGAGGGCGATCAATTGGGATTCACTCTGCGTTCACTTAACCTAAAAAGTAAAGAGCCAGGGTTTGTTGCTTTTCGACCAGCAAATGAAGTAAACGAGGATGTCTTGTGGCAAATCTTTGGGGGAATTGTGCAATCAAATGCTGAATCTATCAAGTCCACAGACACGTTTCAAGTTGAATGTACCCGAGTTAATCTCCCTGTAGGTTCAGGGTGCCGCAAAAGACCTGGCTTGTACAACACCTTTGATGAAGAATGTAAAGCTAGGAGAGGGGTTGTTGTAATTAACAATAAAGATAACTTGTGTCTTCCTCGTGCTATTGTAGTGGCTATAGCTAATGTAACTAAAGATCCAGAATACAAAGCTGTGAAACAAGATGACAGAAAAAGACAGACTGTTAGGGCTCAAGAACTTGTACGTAGAGCTAGAGTTGTGATGCCTGAGGGTGGTGCAGGCATTCCCGAACTTGAAAAATTCCAACATTTGCTTAAAGATTATAAAATCACTGTGTACAACTATAATGTTAAAGGCCGTGATGTGTATTTTGAGGGTAGTATAGAGAACCCCAAGTTTAAAATTAACTTATTGTTTTACAATGGACATTTTAATGTAATTACTAGTCTGACGGCTGCTTTTGTATGTAACTATTTTTGTGACGCTTGCCACATCCCGTATGATCACAAAGGAGCCCACAGATGTTCAAACATTTGCTCGCAGTGTCAGACTATCTCACCTCCTTGTGTAGAGGAGAATGGGGGAATTTTGTGTCCTAAATGCAATCTAATTTACAAAAACCAGCGCTGTTTTATTGCACACCAAGCTGACAAATGTAAAAATGTAAAGAAATGTCTTGACTGTGGAAAACTAGTTTGGCTTAGAGAGAGGTCCAAGCCTCACAAGTGTGGGGAAGTATTTTGTAAACCTTGTGGAGCATTTAAAGACCCTAACCATAAATGTTACATGAAACCCAATGAGGGAAAACCTAAATCTAAAGATTATGCTTTTATTTTCTTTGACTTGGAAACCCGCCAGGATGAGTCCCTTCCCTCTGACCCTGAAAGTAAATTGCATAAAGTAAACTTGTGTGTGTCCCAGCAATTTTGTTACCAGTGTATTGAGGGAAAATTCTGTATTGCATGTAAAAATCGTACACGAGTGTTTGACTCTGACCCTATCAAACAATTTATGAACTATGTCATGTATGTGAGGAAACAGTTTAAAAAAGTCTGTGTAATTGCACACAATGGACAGGGGTTTGACTTTCAATTTTTGTTAAAGTACTTGCTGGAGGAAACTAAATTCACGCCGGAACTTGTAATGCGGGGAACTAAAATTATCTTGATGGAGATTGACAATGTGAGGTTTGTCGACTCACTTAGCTACTTCCCTATGGCTCTGTCTGCTCTGCCTAAAGCCTTTGACCTACCTCCAGAGAAAAAGAAAGGCTACTTTCCCCATCTTTTCAACACTCTGGTGAACCAAGACTATGTAGGCCCTTTGCCAGACAAAAAGTACTACTGTCCCGAATCTATGTTTGAGAAATCCCACAATGACTTTGAAAAATGGTACAGTGACCAGATTACTAGTAACTATGAGTTCAACTTCAAAAATGAGATCCTAGCCTACTGTATTTCAGACGTTGATATCTTGGCTCAAGCCTGTCTAAAGTTTCGCTCAATTTTCCTAAAAGAGTGTAATGTTGACCCGTTTCTCGAGGCTGTTACCATTGCTAGTGCTTGCAATCTAGCTTTTCGCCGAAACTTCCTAAAACCCAATACTATTGGCCTTATCCCTAAGAACGGCTATCGATTAGTAGATAATCAATCAAATATAGCGCTCCAGTGGCTTTCTTGGGTCGAGGAAACCAACGGGATTAGGATTGACCATGCAGGTCGAGGTAAAGAAGTCAAAGTCAATGGAATGAAAGTAGATGGGTTCGATGGCAGAAACATCTACGAATTTCATGGCTGTTATTTCCATGGGTGTCCTAAATGCTTTTCTTACAACCGTCACGCCCCCTTAAAAGAGGATCCTTCTGATAGCCTACATCTTCGCTATGAGCGAACCAAAGGTAAAAACGCAAAGTTTACAGAACACGCACTAGTAGAGATGTGGGAATGCGAATTTCGTAAACAAAAAAAAGAGCAGAAACTAAACTATCTGGACAGTTTGCCTATTTTAAACAATCTCCCACTTGACCCGAGGCAGGCTTTCTTTGGAGGTAGGACAGGTAATGCAAAATCCTATCACAAATGCGCTGAGGGGGAAACTATACAGTATGTTGATGTTTGTTCTCTGTACCCTTATGTTTGTAAGTATGGGAAGTACCCTATAGGTCACCCAACCATCTATGTAGGAGATAGGGAGTGTCGTGAAAGAGGTATGGGTGTAGAGGGTTTGTTAAAATGTAAAGTATTGCCGCCTCTTGAACTCTACCACCCTGTACTCCCTACAAAAATGAATGATAAATTAATGTTTGTGTTGTGCAGAACATGTGGGGAAATGATGTATCAGGGAGAATGTAATCATGACAGTGATAATAGGGCATTAGTTGGGACATGGACTATGGACGAGATTAGAAAGGCAGTAGAGAAAGGGTACATTGTATTGGACATGTATGAGTTGTGGGAGTACAAGGTAGCGACTTATGAAAATGGGGGTTTGTTCACTGATTTTATTAATAAATTTCTTAAGATGAAACAGGAAGCTTCGGGCTATCCGGAATGGTGCAAAACTGAGGAGGACAAAAATAAGTATATTGCAGAGTATTTGGGGCACGAGGGAATCATGTTGGAAAAAGATAAAATTGTTAAGAATGGGGGTTTGAGATCTTTGGCAAAATTAATGTTAAATAGTTTTTGGGGAAAATTTGGTCAGAGAGAGAATCAAACTAAAGCTACTATTGTTAGGGACTCGAAAACATTATTTCAAATGCTCTCTAGCCCAGAAATTAAAGTAAACAGAATTCAGATTGTTAATGATGAGGTTGTGGTCGTGTCATGGGAATACCTGATGGAGGTAGGTGAACCTCTTAGTAACATAAACGTTTGTATCGCGGCCTACACTACCTCGCAGGCGAGACTCAAGCTCTATGAACACCTTGAGGCCCTAGGAGCTCAAGTATTATATTATGATACTGACAGTGTGGTTTACATACATGGAAACGGTCTTTATAGGGTGTCTACAGGAGATTACCTCGGTGAAATGACTAACGAATTGGTAGATTATGGGCCAGGCTCTTATATTACCGAGTTTGTCTCTGGGGGGCCTAAAACTTACGCGTACCTTGTCTGGTCAACCAATCAACAAAAATTGATCCCTATATGTAAAATCAAGGGCCTCACCCTTAACTTTAAAACATCAAAAATTGTAAATTTTGAAAAATTAAAAGAGATGGTTCTGAGTGAAGCAAAACAGTCTGTTGAAATTGAAGAAAGTAGAATCAGAAGGACTAGAGACAGAGACATCGTCACCATCACTGAGAGCAAAGTGTTTAAAATAACTGGGCCTAAAAGAAGGTACGAAGGTCAATACGACACTCTACCTTTTGGCTACAGAAAAGTCCAAAGAGACATGTAAATTGTATTGTAAATTGTAAATGTAAACTTTGTTGTAAATAACTTTGTAATTTTCACTGTATATTATTGTATATAACTCTCCTATTAAAAAAACAAGTCTATAGATATATACTTATGTAACCTGACCAAGGTGTGAGTGTGTGTACATTGAGTAGTTCAGATTTAGAAGAACCTGTGCTACTCCTTGTACTTGTGTGAATGTGTGTACACTGGGGGGTTCAGATTGGATATAACCTGTGCCCCTCTTTGTAATTGTGTGAATGTTATTGGTCACTGGCGCGGCCAACTAAACAGCCCGTAAACCATGAGTGAAGGTCACTGGCACGGCTGACTAAAAAGCCTGTAAACCTTGAATGTTAACTTTCTTGGCAGGGTTATATAACTAAATCTATAGACTTGACAAAAAAAAGCTTTATAAATAAGGGAGAGGGCGTTTAAAGCATCTACCAGGTCATCTGGATTGGCTATAAACGCTTAACCTGGCCTCACTTAATGAGGGGATAGTCTCAAACCCTATCCAATATAAAGCTGAAACAGGTGTAAGAATACATCATTTCCACCATTAAAGAACTATACCAGATGTAACAGATCTAAATTACTCGTTAAGCTCCTTATTTTATACCACATAAAATATTAACTTGATCAGAAATTAGAAGATTTGAATCTGCAACCCTAGTCTCATATACAAACATATCACTACTATACAACACTAAAAATCACTACAACTTGATATAATACAAATTGTAGCTAGTAAGGATCGAACCTGCAAACCTCTAAGATGAAGGACTCACACTATGATATAATACCATACTAAAAACACCCCAACCCGAAATGATTGGTGATTGGTAAGATTCGGACCCTCAAACCTCTGGGATCAAACTTCCATACACAAACAAGAGACTATAGTACAACATCATACAAAAAAAACACCGGAAATGAAACGTTTGGTATGGATTGAACCCGTGAACCTCTGAGATCAAGGACTCACACTATGATACAATACCATACTAAAAACACCCCAACCAGAAATTATCGGTGATTGGTAAGGATCGAACTTGTAAACCTCTGAGGTTCAAGGACTCACACTACGATATAATACTATACTAAAAACACCCCAACCAGAAATGATCGGTGATTGGTAAGGATCGAACCCGTAAACCTCTGAGATCAAGGACTCATACTATAATACAATACCATACCACAAACACCCCAACCGGAAATTATCGGTGATTGGTAAGGATTGAACCAGTGAACCTCTGAGATCAAGGACTCAAACTATGATACAATACCATACTAAAAACACCTCAACCGGAAATTATCGGTGATCGGTAAGGATTGAACCCGTGAACCTCTGAGATCAAGGACTCAAACTATGATACAATACCATACTAAAAACACCTCAACCAGGAATGATCGGTGATTAGTAAGGATCGAACCCGTAAACCTCTGAGATCAAAGACTACCACTGCAATACAACACCTTACCAAAAACCAATATATCACCCCAACCGGAAATGAAACGTTTGGCATTAATCGAACCCGTAAACCTCTGAGATCAAGGACTCACACTACTCCCACTGTGATATACCAAAACTCAAAATATTACCCTGATGAAATAAAACATAAGGTAATTGGTAAGGATCGATAAGGTAGTCTAGAGAAACAATCGGGTATGTAAAATTTAAAAAGTTATGTCTCAAACCGCAAATGTTACATGAATGATGACACTATGTAAGACACAACCAACAAGTTGGTGTTATAAAGGGAATGTGATTTTATGTTAAAATTAAATGCATGTTATTAGGATATTAAAATCTAAAGATGCTCTTGAAATAGTTTAAAATCGCTAAAACATCTATTTTTATCCTGTGTGATTATGTATTAAAAATTAGAGTTTTAACTATACATTGTTCAGAATTATATATTTTTTGGTTATTTTTACGATATATTGAGAAACCGATTTGTGTTATCTTAATTTCTATCCATTGTAATATGATACCACTACTTTGCAAATAATCCAATTCTGCGCTATTTTTCTAGTTTCTCTTAACATTTACCATTTATGAAATACTCATCTGTTCGGAGATCTATGAAGTAATGAACATCTGTTTGGATGGATTTATTTTTTTGTCACTTATATTTTTACATTAAACAGCATTTACTTATTGTTCAATGTATAATAGAACAGATTGTAAAGTAAAAAAATAAAAAAACAAATGTTGTTTATATATACTGCAACCGTTACCAAACATGTTTTGTAAGTACACCCAAATAAGATTAAACATTTTTTTCTTACGTTTAATTAATCACAATGGCAATAACGTGTAACCATAAATGAAATTTCTATGCATTATTTGGGTTGCCAATTGGAGATTCTGTGTTTATCAAATTGTACTTGAGCTTAACCGGAATACAGAGTTTAGCCTACATATCCGGAAAAATACACACTAAAATGCAAAAGAAATACTGTTCCGATTATAAGAAGATCAACATGATTCCATCCATACAAAGCTATTTGTACATAAAAATTAAGATAATTGAATATTGTAGGAAGAGAGAGAGCTCAATTAGTTTGCATCCAAAATGAATGCATGCTGCTTAATGAGTATGGTCACATTGACTACACTAAAAAGAAAATTTAAACAATTCAATGTAATTCAAGTACTAAGAACCTTCATTTAAATAAAAAGCTCGACCCAAGAGCTATGTCAATCCCCATAATACAAACATTCACTAATCTGAACGCCCCACAATACAGTAGTTCTTTCCAGGCTGTATGTATATATGCACCATAATTGTCAATAACCCTAATCAAATATTAGAGTGTTATTTATACCAACTATAAAAATACTACATAGTTCATAGAATGTTTTGTCATTATAGACGGTGAAATAGTTTGAGTGTGTTTGGCGGTCATTAGATACTGCTATCTCATTTCCTGTAGATACTGTTGCACAGTCCTTAAATTACATCACTTTCTTGCTCTGTATTTGAACATGTTTTCTAAGTCAAATATTTATACATGTATCGGTAGTTAATTAAAAACCTACATTTAAATTACCGATCACCAATAACATATTACTGTAGTACAACGATGATAGCTAAATATTGTAGATTTATCTAGAAATTTGTATGCGCATAATAATATGTGAGATAGTATAGTTATCATAAAAACATCGTCTTTTACAGTCACGAAAACGTAGTCTCCCGCGCTCGCAAAAACGTCATCATTGCCTTCGGTGTCTGATTTTTGGAAACATGTTTTTTTATTGATTAAATTCTAGCTATTAGGCATTTTCAATAACCCTATATCCATTCTGAGTCTGGTAAAAATATGTTTGTATCAGCAAATAACCCAAAATTAAATACCAAAAGCTATTTATTTATGTACTTTGTCTAAGCTACAATTAATAGTTTATTCCAGGTTTTAATAGGTGGGCTTTTAACCCGTCTACCATAATAGTTGTGAAGACTATTGTAAACATGTTTTCTTATAGCAATCTCTACCCAAATGTTCCATATTGCTCCTAGCTATGAATGTAATGCAATACCTATTGTCTACGACTCTTTTAAGTTGACACTGTGTTGAAAAAAAACTTAATGTTAAGTAATAGTTTTAATGGAGATGTCTTTTAGATTGACATGAAATAGATACACTTGAAGTCACATGTAAGCTCTTTTTACTGTTATCAAAGTTCAACATACTTTGAATAAATAAAAAACGCCTCTTTTATGACACAAAAACTACCGATATTCAACTTATACTGTAAATATGTAAAAACTGTTAATCAATTACCTGACACTCCAACGTAATGACTAAACTACTTCCACGATACATGTGGCTACGTAATAATTGTACGATAAGACACCAATATTACTCTATGTCAGATGTACCTTCCAGTTAAGTGTTTCCGGTTTGTACTTATGTTTGTCATGACTAATGGTATAATTACTGTGTAGGCTTAAATTCACAGACATGATCTTTACCATATATTTAACACCAAAAACAATAGTGTAAATGTTTATCACTATTGGGGTGTAGTTATGCTTATTATAGTTCTTGATTCAAAATATTAATTAACCCTACACTCATCTCTAAATACCTACATTCATATGGTCGCCATTCCAACATAATGTCACTAGAAAAGTACAATGTTACTGTGAAATACCATACTTTACTTATAACATTAAAGTGACAAGAACGCTGTACTGCTTTGAGTCTGTTTTGCGTAGGTTTTATTCAGGCTTGTAGCCGCTGCTTTCTAAGAAATCCCAGCATTTCCGCTCTCATGCTCGGCGATGAGAAAAATATGCTAAACTCTACAAAACGTTACAGTAAATAAATATCCTATCTCATAACGGAATTGTTGCTTATGTACTTGATTTCAGCATTAAGCTCTGTACTGTATTATGATGGAACTGCAGTTTATTAGACAGCTGACGGCACAAATGAGACACCAAGTCTAAGAGAATACAACTTTCAATAATTTATTTTTGTAAAAAAAATACAACCGACTTCAAACGCTCTAAAAAGAATGAAATAATTTCAATAAAGTAAACTTTTGTATTAGGCAAGCTCACGTAAGTTTGATGGCGGAAAAAAGCAAAATCAATTTTAACAGTGTGATTAATTTTTCCTAATTTGCAAATAATCCAATTCTACGCTATTTTGTCAAGTTTTCTCTTAATAATTTCACTAAAAATTTTAATCTAGTTACAGTACACGCAATAAAAGGACTGGTAATTATTTTTTTCCAAACAAAAGATCCACTGCTTGTATTTACATTGTGTCTTATAACCAATGGTTTGCATTTTCCTGATTAAATGTTGTTTGTTATACAAGAGCTAACACTTAAGGATGATATTTAAAATTATCAGTACTAGATAGATTTTTACTGTATGCAGTTTATATATTCAAACAAGTTTCTACAAAAAATGTTAGGAAAATTATTTGTATTGCATAATACATATCATTTTGCCGTACTGCAGTCAGTTAAATGATTGTATGAAATATGCTTTACTTTTTTAATTTTCTTAGCTATTAAAATGTTGATACATGTTGTCTAAACATACATTTTAACGTTAGTTTGTACGGAATCGGCCTAATGACAGCATTTAGAAATGAACCATATAACAACCACCTACCTACGTTTGGTAAAAGCTACCTGTTCACTTTACATCTCATTTCAGTCCTAACTTAATTGGTTACATAAGTATGTAGTTCAATTTAGTAATCAAGACCATTTATGTAATTCTCTTTTTTATAAGTTGATAAATTTATTTCTTTTTAATGTGTTGGAGTAAAGTAATATTTTATCAAATGAGTAAAATAACGATTGGTTTTATGTTAAGCGATATTTTGAATACATGGACAGACTCTTTACACATCTCCTTTTTTTCTACAGGATAAGTGGTTTTTGAACTCCTTGGTTATATTATATATCAACGCTAAATAAAAGTGTTTGGACACCTAAAGCGAACATATATCGGTGGTTTAAATGGTATTTTTAAGCTTTTTAGTTAAAGGTCAGTTGTTGGTGTTCAATGTTTTATCTATGTGGGTGATAACAATTAAGATGCATCTAAAGTCTACTGTGGAATAAAACACTTACCAGTCCTTCGGCTCGTGAGCTGCTTAACTTCAGGTGTGCAACCGTAGACCTCCGCCGTAGACCTCTGTCGTAGACCTCTGCCTTTGACTCAGCTGTAAACCTCTGCCACTGATGCTCGCTGACTCTGTCATAGAGTTTCCATCTGTCAATCACATTAAAGAGCATTAAACTCTAAGCTTGTTAATTATAACAAAGACCATTTCCTAAAAATCAATACAATATATTTATCAATGACTGTGTTAACAAAAGAGCATAGCAACATTTTTAAACTTTTACCCATTATTCCAAGTAATTAATAAAAAACCCTGTTGATTGTTTGTAGACGTTATAGGCTGATTTCTAGATAAATCCTAAAGTACCCATGGACTTTTGTAAGAGCCACACCCTTATAATTAAATTTCGAAACCTTGTGCAAAACTACCCATTAAGGCCGTGTAAAGTCGTGATTTCTTTAATTGCATATACAAAATGTTAAAAATACCTCAGCTGTACTCAACTTAATAAACTCAGGTGTCATTGGGTAACAACAGTTAGTATCTGTAATAGGCCTACTATATGCTATAATCTTAGAATATTTACAGCAATCAGCTGTTTGCATGATAGTTTAAACCCAAGAAGTTAAATTTATTAATTATTCACATTATTGTTTTTTTCTTTTAGAGGTACTATAGCCCAACTTTGTAAATGTGTAATCTAATTCGTAGGTTTAATTAATGACTTACCTATTGGATCCCAGATGTATTTTCCTCGCTGGTGTTTCAAATAACTGGCCCAAAGAGAAAGCTGAACTTAAACGTTGACCAAGAATAACTATTTATTAATGTATCCTCACTAGTAATGTTAAATAACCAAAATATCAGATAACCACAACAAAGTTAAAATATTTGTCCAAGGCAAGATACAATTTAAGCAACAATACCAGTATCCAAGGAAGAAGACAGAAGCTACACTGAATGCAGCCTGAGCATACCAAAACGTCTAAACTGAACTAACTACAACCGCAACAGGCTTCTCAAGCCTGAGAGGAAGGGGTGGGGCACGTTGTTATCTCCATAGTTTTTACAACACTGTAGAACATGATCAATTAAAACATGAATTTTCTAACTTTTATACGGATTTTTAATTAAGAAACTAAAATCATATTTGGGATCTACATAATTTACAATGTAGTACTAGATATATAAATGCTAAATTCCAATCAACATACGTGTAAAATCATAGTACCTAGAAGTTGAGAATTTTCATACATATTCCTCTCATAGTATCAAGAATCAATTTTACACAATTAACAATGGGTCGTACTATGCAGGAGGTTAAGGTGTTAATATAAAAAGAATAATTTGGTTTTTTACATTATCGTAGATGAGAACTATTGAAAATTGCTGTAATATATTTAATCAGAGTTGTTAGAATAAAATTAGGTTTACTAAGATAATTTTGACCATACATCAAAGTTGTATGACATTGAAATCATAAAATAAACCTAGTCAACTTCTAGAATGTGAGTAGAATTGAGTCTAGTTTTTTTTTCATTATAATAGCTATTTATAAGGATAGGTATTTATAAGGACCTATGGTATAGTTATGTTAATATTTTTTAGTTGTTTAAACCTTTCACACTATTAAAAGGTGTTATTGAAGGTGAAGGTGTGTGTTGGTATAGACACTAAAGTTTTAACTGCGGATTCGTGTCATATAAAATCGTTCACATCAGAGGAGCTTAAGTATTTATTCACTATCATCTACAACAAACTATAAAACTGTGTTCAAAGCAATTGTTGTAGGGAATTAGGGTTACTTTCTAAACCTACAGCTGTAACGGAGATCTTAATTCCTGGAATACTTGTATGACAAACAGTTTACCTATGGCAATTCGTGTGAGCTTTTACAACTATTCATATTTATGTTTATTGTTAAGGTGGGTTATATGTTGGGTTTGGTGATAAACATGATCCCATATTCAATCAGGTCCTGTCTAGCAGGCATTTTGACATTTTAAAGTCATAAAAAGAGTAATGTGATTTATTTTACAAATATCTGATGCTTGTTTAAACCACTTTTAAAGTTTCCACTAGTTTAAATATATCATGACCATAGTAATCTCTAGAGATTGTACTAATAAATGTGTAAGTTTGTATGTTTGGAGGTTAAATTGGGTTAAATTTTTGTATGATAATAGCTCACATTCCTGATATTCTTATCACAGAAATCCTTTCCCAAACGGCTCTATAGCCCCCATGTTGGACTTAGGCTATCAATATTCATGTTTAAAAGAAACTAGCAGTTACCCTGTTGCTGCGCTGAACAATTATTATTTTAATCGGTAATTTGTTAATTACATTAAATAATAGAAATGTATAACAAAAACAGAAATAGAATATTTATTTTACTTGATTGTCTGTGGATTAAACAGATTTTTCAAGTTTATTTCAGATTAGCACCTTTTATGTATCAGTCACTTGAAACTACGATTCAAAAAATAAAATATATTATTTACTGAAGACTTTTTCTCCTTTAAACTTACCACTGATAGTTTTAGCTTCAATCAATTTTGGTGACATTTTTTAAATTGTTAGTCTAGTAACGTTGCACAGCTTCGGCGGGTTTAAGTTTCACATAATTGAAATTCCTTCTTTTAATGGTAGTAAACCTACCACAGTAGGTTAATGACATATTGAGAGGCATTTGAATACCTGAGGTAGCACACACAGTTATTATTCACTTAATAGTTTACATTAAGTTGTGTGGGTATAGAACAAATATTAAAGCAATTCCATCACTTTGATAAGGGTTTTTACATCTTATTTTTACATTAATAATAGAGGATTTAAGCTTTGTTAAGTGCACAAGTGTGCTGCAGTTGTACTTAACCAGAAGTAAAATAGTTTTATACTGTAGAAACATTGTAACACTATTTCAAATCATAACTATTACAGAATGATGCAATTATTCAAACCTACAAAACATATGGTGAAAGTAAACATCTCCTTTAAATTATTTATAAACCTTGTAGTTACTAAAGTCCGACATTAGAGCCCTCTTGACAAATCTACATAAACCATCCTTAAATAATGCCTGAATGATTCATACATTCTGTTTTGGAGTCCATAACATAGTTCCCATTTTATAGATTAAAGAGTTTTCCAGCTGTTTCAACAACACAAGTTGCTTCTATATGTTCAGTTGTTTAAAAAGGGTTACCTACACAAATAATTATTTTTTACATTTATTACAACAGTTAATTTGAACTAAACAATAACAAAAAGCATTAAAAACATTGCTTGTTTAGGTGCTATATATATAGTTTGGATATATTATTGTATAGCAGTATGTCAAACATGTCTTTCAACATGCTGCTTAATAATACTAAGTGGGGGTATTTGCATCATAGCGGTTATCAAGCTTCCGGTAAGGACATCGTGTGATAATGTGTGTGTGTTTGGTCTCCACTCACTACAAAGCTGAATAATCATAAATAACTATTACATGCATACATACCGTGGCAGAGGATATGAGTAGTTGGGGTCAACACATTAACATGGGCTCTTATGGGGAATAGAAACCTAACATAAATAAATTTTCATCAGTAACTTTGAGTACATGTATAGTTGTTGCTATTTATTACCACAAGGATGACAATATACTTCTCCACATAAAAATGCTACATTTAGTTATATTTAAATGGACATTAATTTTTCCACAGTCCCTATCAAAACTAAATTGTTTTACAGATTTGTTTCTAGTGGATTAATTATTTTTTTTAAAGTGACTAAAATTTCTTCTACACAAGGAGATGAGATATGACAACATAGACGGATACAATGCTCACCCTCATTATAGAAATATATATTATTATGTTAAACACTTCACAAAAGTATACTAAGCTTGTTATAATGATGCAACAAACAAGATTTTCAGCTACATCAAAACGTTCCAACCCATAATATACATGACACACGTGTTCTATTAAATTATACCTAGGTACCAAACAGTTATTTGTTTTGTTAATATAATATCTACCAGCTCATAAGTTCAAGTACTGAAGATATATTTCATCAAATTCCTATAAAAGATTACTCAACCATTAGACATAGGTAATTTAACTATTGTCTTATTACATGGTTATTTCTCTAAGTGTGCCCAGAAGTTAAAAGTTGAGGTAGTGCATAAATATTATTTTCATAAAAAAAGTCAATAAAAGCTACTCCGGACATCACTTGCATATCTAATGTTGGTGTAATCCATTATAGTGAATCTTCAGTTAGATAGTTACAAGTATGTTAGTATATACATTCATTACTATAGAATAATTTTTGTCAGGTGATCTGCAGATGCTTTGTTATTCAATACATCAATAGAAATTGCCTAAGACATATTTCATTGATACTAGCGCTCCAGTGTCATTTTATAACACATAATTAGAGAGCAACTTCTTGGTGACCAGTAACTTATCGCAGCACAGGATATGGTTAGATAAGGATATTTGTGTCACAACGTTTTCCTCGGTTGTGTTATCTTTCCTTTGGGATAACAGGATACATGGACTGCACATTATTTCTTGTAGATACCACTAGTTAACTATTTCCATTCATTTAAACACCACTAGTTAGAGGCCATCTTTCCCTAGACATAGGATATGGGGTCACTTTTTACCAGCCATAATCGTTACCTCATCCATAATAACATAAGCTATTAGTTGCGATCATAGCTCAACGGCTAAGACACTTTGACTATTACCTTAAATATTAAGGTTTGATACCCGATCAAGGTACACACTTCTATTCATAATTTAATACTTAATTTACGTACATAGGTATGGTAATGTTACTAAAGCAGATAACAGCTCCTAGGTAATATAATTTGGCGGAAGGGTTACATTATCAGATGACAGCTCCTATGTACTTAAATAAGGTTCTAGCGAAAACCGTTAGCGGGAAAACAGCAACATACATACACATAGAGTGAGAATATGTTAATTGGTGGAATGCATATACAATACGAGGTCATGAAGGTCATATAACCAACTAGGAATCGAACCCATGAACCTCTCACTACAAGAAAAAACAACCCAAAATAACTCATTCAGCATAAAGTCAAACATACTATATTTGGTAGCTTTTAGTGGTAAAGTTAAGCCCTCTTTCAGCTGTTTTTAAACATCTGTTTGTTTAACATTTATTATACACTATAGCATATATAAAATAAAATGTTTTTTTACAAAGGATCAAACCCATGAACCTCTTAAACTCCCACTATACCAAAAACACATTTTTTACACATCTCAAAACACATAACATCCAACATTTGACAGTATTTATGCTCAACGGTAAGGTTCTGCTTAAACATTATACACTACAACATATATAGAATAAAGTGTTTTTTTTAAACCAACTAGGTTAGGATTGAACCCGTAAACCTCTCCAGCTAGGTTAGCATCAAACCCATAAACCTCTAGCATATGTTAGGATCAAACCCGATAACCGGAAATGACACGTTTGTGGTTGAACCCATAAACCTCCCACTATAATACAATACCATTAGTGGTTGGTTAGATTCAAACCCGTGAACCTCTAACATAGGTTAGATTCGAACGCATGAACCTCTAATGATAGGTTAGGATTAAACCCATAGCATAAGTTAGGATTGAACCCGTGAACCTCTAGCATAGGGTTAGGATTAAATAACCGGAAATGATAGGTTAGATTCGAAGCCATGAACCTCCAAATGATAGGTTAGATTCGAACCCGTGAACCTCCAATGATAGGTTAGCATTAAACCATGTTAAAATCAAACCTCCAATACACACTCTGTATATATAAGTTAAGTAAGGTGTCATTTACCATTATAAACTCTATACCCATAACACTGCTGTTGTAGCTCAACCAGCTAACGCGTACAACTACCAATTAAAAGAATCGAGTTCCATCCTCGGTCAAGCCAACACTTTTTATCCATAATTTAATATTTAATTTAATACAAACACCTACTGACGTCACGTGGTCAACTAATCAGCTGAGAGTACCCTATCTACACCTAGATCATCTCAAGGTCAATTTCTGCCCAATCGCTGCAGATCCTACTAATGTGTTCGTCTTCGTCAATGTCGTGATTTTGTGTTTTTTATGTTCTTCATTGTAAATATTTGACGCGGTTGCTACACCAACAATGCAACTAAGGATGGAACTTAGTGTAACAGCGGGGCTGAAGATGGCCTAAAGGTCGAAACGTACGTCCCTCCAATACACAACTGGATTGATTGACGTAAGTTACAATTATTAATTAAAATATCAATCCGTTTGCTACAAATCAATCATGATATATTTTTTTATTTTATCACAATATATTAGCCTAATAAGAAAAAAATGAAGCAGTAATAAAACCTTCGGATCCCGTAAAAAACCCTCGTAATCGTTTATACACGATGAATTTGGATAAACTATTAACCTGTTGGAACATTTTGCGTAGGTTATAGAGTGGGTTTTCTTGTTTTCTTTAGAGAATATTTTTTCTGGGATGTGGTTTTGGAGAAAAGTAGTGCTTAATGAGGACAAACGAGACATGCAATCCTTTTTGTGAACAACTTTTAAGTCTGGCTAGTTTATTTACAACCAACCCTTAACGGATGGGAACATTTTTAATTTCTTTGTATTTTATTTGTTTTTTATAAAACTTATTTAAAATCGAGTTTTTGGCTCGTGATATTTTTGTTACCCACACCAAAAATAGGCTACAATATTTTAAAGTCAAAATAATATAAACTATTTTAAAGTACAGTGCACGTTATTTTTCTATATTGCTACTTTTATAGATGGTTCCTCATTTTTTATGAATCGTCTTTCTATTTTTACAATTATATACAATTAAAAAAAGAATTAGTTTCAATCAACTTTTCGAGTACACACCCCAAGACTCTTTTCCTTACTGGTCTTTTATTTCCTTTACTACACAGTGTATTTCATTTTGCATCTCTGTTACAATTATTATGTAATATTATGCCCAGTAGTGGTGTATAACATTTTTAAAAGTAAAATGATAAACAAGTGTGACAAAAACATACCACATGACGAAAATGGGACTTTTTACCATCGTATGCGTTGTTTTCATTATGGATGGTATTTTTACCTACAGTTACCTTACAATGTGAGCTTCCTTGCAGGGATTAAAGCACCTTATTAGTTAATTACTGCATTTACTTACTTTTGCCGCACTCATTTTACTTTTGCAGCACTCATATATTTTGTCACACTCCAGTATTTCAACAAAACAACACAAAACAGTGTGCTTTTATTAGACACGTGATACGTGTACGCTTGTAGATAAGTTGGTAACACTTAAAGATAAGACTACGATCATCGTTCGAGCCTTGGATTTAGCCTAACTTAAAAACGTGTTGTAGGCCTATAGTGTTTTAAAGACATTTTTTTATGCTTTATATACTGTAGGAAAAATATAAAGTGTAATGCGAGCGCAAAGTGCCATTTTACTCACTAGTTACACAAACAACTATTGACATGTTGCGATGCATATAAGGATGCATTTTAGTGTAAATCACGTATATCAACTCCACACTCTGATCTACAGAGGAGTTCACTCTAACACTTTACAAGACTTCCGGTCCGGATATTGCTTCTTCCTTTGAAGTTCTCCCTGTCCGACTTCTCGTGTACATGCAATATTGATTAAAAACCGAACATAAATAATAAAATATATCAGTAATTGAACTAAAAAAAAAGAAATGCTTATTAAGAAATAATTTAACATAGCTACCATAAAAAGATCGAGACAATATTCTTACACTTATGTTAGAATAGCTTAATTGTCTATATATACTGTATTGTCTTTATTGATCATATACTGTGATAATGACCTAAATGCTAAAACGTGTTAGTTTGTTTCAAGAAATTCCTACTGAATGTTTATGTTTATGTGTTTTTTGAATGTTTAATTGGTACTGAATGTTTAAATGTTTTACTAAACAATATATATTAGAATACATATATATTTAATATACGTATTATAAGTAAATATTATATTATAACTTTAATCCAAAAGGCCTGTAAAATACTTTGAATAATAGGAGAATCAAACTTTAAACTAAATTATACCTCAACTATTTTAATAATATTATTGCTCATCACATTAAAAATTGGAAAACATTTCTATGACTTGTAAAATAGCAGCAATCATTCTTGAGTTTTCAATTGTTGCGTAGCATAATTTAAATAGCTTTACACCAACACAGTAGGGAAAGATAATAATTTTCAATAATAAGCATACTTCAAACCCGCTAATCATACTTTTATTCCAGTACAATTTTGAAATGTAATCCATATTAATGAAATATTTCATACCTAAAAAAGTGTAGTGCCGATTTAAAGATTACAACAAACCAACAAGAAAATAGCATGTAATCTTTGTACAAAAATTATAACAATAGCAAACATAGAGATAAATACCACATTGTTATTCGTTAGTCTGACTCGCATTCGTTATTATTTAATACCCCGGATTATCACCTTAATGTTAGGTAGGATCGCGTAGCACCCAGACTTTACATTTGCATACATATTGGAGTCCGGGACATCAATGTCTCATCTTCATTTCCAAATTGTATATACATTTTTAACAATTATCTTACACTCATATATACATATATAATTTTAAACCATTTTCAATGTCTATTATTAATGAGTATAAACCAGATTTAAGATTAATTTTAACGCTTTATAGGCTGAATACGTTTACTCAATTAGTTTTAATGTGTCCTTTAACCAGGAATACATAAAATTTAGTTACAACTAATTAAAAAATCCATTTTATACTTCATATTATAAAAACGAATAGTAAGAGAGGTGTTGAAAGTAATAACAATACAAAAAACCAATTACGCAAATATATGCATTGGGAGTACAAATAACTACACTATATAGACTAATGCAAGATCATAAAGTTTAAGCTATAAATGTATATTGCAGTTTTGACGTTGGAACTCTATCACTCTATAACACAAGGCAAAACCACAAAACATCCGTCTCGCTCAAATAACCACATATGGTGAATGAATGACGATCAGGTCCATTGTTATCTTCTGGAAAATATGGTTTTATGTACAAATATATTGACTGAATCAATAGAAAAAGATCAATCCTATATGTAATCACATGTAATTTATCAATAGGTGAAATTACATTCAATATGCTTATAAACCAGAGTTTCTTTTAACTTAGCAGTGCGTCATCGGTACTTCTAATTATTTTAACACTGTTTTAAAATTGATCTGTAGGTAATCTGAAAAAATTGAGATTAATCACCATTTATGCTATAAATTATAAAACCGCGTGTTTTATTTTAGGTTCAAACTAGATTGATGATATATGTCTAGTTAGGCATTTATAATTCAACTCCTAGCATACAAATGGTGGAGATGAAAGAGTTTGGGTGTTGGGACGTCAAAGTGATCCCGCGGGCAAAACACTTTACAAACAAATAAGTTCCAACGAGAGTTATTGATTTACTTCAGCAAATTATTTAAATTGGGAAATATTAAAAACTTCAATGACGCAAACATTGAAACGTTTGCAGATATGGAAAGTGTTTAAATTTGACTTCCAGCTGTTTATCTTACTAATATTATAAATCTGAAAGTTTGTGAGTTTGTGTGTGTGTTTGTGTGTTGCTCAATCACGCATAAACTACTGGACGGATTGGGCTGAAATTTGGCATGATGATAGTGAGCTATCATTCCCTATCACATTCCCGATTAACATTTAGGCATATTCTTATCTCAAAAATACTTTCGGGCTCCGCCCCAGTGGCTCTGTAGTTCCCCATGTTAACCTTATGAGTATTCATATTTTAAGGGAATTAAAGAATTTAGTCAGCGGTTTCAACTTTACAAGTTGACTCTATAATATGCAATAGTATTAAAAAGTTATAAGGTTTCCCAACAGGGTGCAGCAGTATTATTATTTTTTCTTTTGCATATATGACAACAGCTAATTTGAACTAAGCAGCAACAAAATGCTGTGATACACAATGAGAACTGTCAAAGTAGGATTGTTTACAGTTAGGTTTGAGTTTTTAATTTAATGAATAATTTGTGATATTGTGCGAATGTTTGATAATTTATATTGTTTCTATTAATTAGGTGCAGTGGTAAAACATTATGACATTGGTAGATGTGTTATACTATATCATACCGTAAACTTATGAACCAAATTTTATCTAACTGTGTCCTCCCCCCATAGCAAACGCAAAGCTTGAGTAAAACTGCAATAAGCATTTTTATACTTATATGCCAACCCCGTACGAAGGACGGGTACTCTGCTACTCTGCAGTCATAAACATGGGTTTTGAAGGAAGACTTTAAGCAAAGGGTGAGGTGGGTGTTTTTAATTAACGGTGGCTTCATAACAAAGAGTCAGGTGTTATTAACTTGGTATTGTATCAAGTATGAAACTGACGTGCATAATGTATCAATACAGAACCACAAATATATTTCTAACTAAAAATTGTACACTTTATGTTTGTACTGATTAATTATTTTAAAGATAATTTTCATATTATTTGCTATTCTCTACTTAAATTTACCATTTCTAATGTGTTTGTTTTCAATCAATTCAACATATTGCATACAGTGTTTTAAGTAACTGGTTATTATTTCACTATGAATCCCCTACTATGAATAAACACCACCTGTTGACACTTTTTGGTACAGGAATAGTAAATTTTCTAACCGTAAAGGTATACAAACTTAAATAGTGAAATTTTACTCTATGCCTGAAAAATAATATCGTTTTACAATGTTCTATTTAAAGCCGACCACCTTAAATTAAAGGATGTCATGGCTTGAAATCTCCTGGGAGAAAGGCTTAGAAACCAGTTTGATATATATAAAACATTTAAATAAATATATGGCTGTATATTGATGGCTAAGACTTATAATTGTAATCGGTAGTAGAAAAGTTACAATATTCCTGCATCTTAGGAGTAAAAGGGTAATGAGAGTTCGGTAGAATCTGTGGCTATGATGCGGTCTGCTTTAATCAAGTACCAAGTCTGTGGTTGTTCTAGTGTGGTTTCTTTGCTGTAAGATCACTTGATTGTATTGCATAAATATTTACACCTTTACATCTGTATTTCCCTTATGAGCTTACATCCCCATACGATTGAATCGTGCGTTGCTTGAAATCAAATCTTAAAATTTTATATTAAACACTTAAATTAATATTGTCTCCTCTAGAAAATATTTTTGCCATGAATAGCTGGTGGATTGGCATTTGAAAAATACAAGATACGAAAGAAAAATATAAAACTGTTATTGGATTAAGTTAATTTTTTAGTGATTGGATGTTTAAATTGTACTTGCTGTTAAAGAACGTTACACTAAGGACATAATATGATTAAACACAATTAATTGTTTTTGAAGTATTGTTAGAGTGGATACAAACAATATTCGTTGTAATTTATAAGCTAAATGTTAAACATAAAGCAGTTAACAATATTTTTTGTAATTTATAAGCCAGATTTTTAACATATTTATGTATGAATATGACGTTTTCTAACTGAATCCATCAAAGTAACACATTTCCAATTCTTAAACTGGTTCAAACTTTTAAAATACAGTAATGACGCATAATGTTCCCAAAGACTTTCATCATGTTCCGGATTTTTATATTACACATTTACTAACCAAACACGATTTTCATCTTTTATGATATATGATATTTAATTTCGTTGCACTTCTTTTAACGTAATGGTTGAAAGTAAAAATTAGAAAATTAACTATTTGCTGGCAACATTGTACAGTGGTTTTAGCATTAAACCTTCCAAAAAGTGTGACAATTAAAACAGAACATAATTTCCTTGAATTTGATTACAATGTATTTAAGTGCTGATACGTACATCTGTCCAATATTCCCGTGTTTTACACAATTCATGTGTACAGAGTATGTTGTTGTACTCACATCTCGTCTCTTCGAAAGCTATTTCAGGTAGTTGATATGCAAAACAGAATCACAACCCTCAAAGAGGATCCCTTACAACTAAACGGCTTACTGAACACATTTGCATTGTAATGTTGTTGCGGTACTTAGATGTGTGTTTCCTCCCTTGACATTTAGGTAAATTTAACTTTCAATGCCGCTGTGTATTCGGGACTGTTACCAGTTAACAAGATTGTAATAAATAGATTAAAAGAACTTAACAAAGTCATTTGAATTTTTACTTTTTATAGTATGTGTTACGAATGAAGTTGTATAGCGCGGAAAATGTTCTCCTTCTCTATCATAATCATTCTTTAGAAAGTAGGCAAAAGAAATAGTTTTTGGTAGTTAAAACTAAAGATAAAAACCATGTAGATACCATGTACCATATAGATATCTTAGTGGACGAACACTTTTCTCGTATATGAGAACCACATTATCTCACCTTAACTACAAGGCCACTCAAACCCCAACAGCGGCTCGCTATCCATCTCGGTCCTGCATGAGATCTGGTGTTAGGTTGAGCCTCTGCATGACCTTCTGCACCTGCTCTTTCCATCACAGTCTTGGGCGCCCCAATGGTCGTCTGCCTCGTGGAAGATTTTCCGCTGCCATTCTCGGTGTGGAGCTCAGCACTCTTCTATTTGCATGGCCAGCCCTATCAATCTACTAACTTCAATCATGTACTTTTGATTAAAGCTATTATGACTGGATCTTGATACAAAGCTTTGAGTTCCATGTTGGCCCTTATTCTCCATATGTCAACTACCTTCTCTCAGATGCATGGTATCAAAAGTTTCAAAAACATTATAAACTAGCTGTACCCGCGGGCTTTGCCCCGTTTTACTTCATAAGTGAGCTCGTTCGCATGGCTCAATCACGTCCTGGTTGAAGTTCGTTCGCTACGCTCACTCACCTTTAGAATGGAGCTCGTTCGCTGCGCTCACTTGCCTTCAGGTTAGCTCGTTCGCTACGCTAACTCGCCTCCAGGTTGAAGTTTGTTCGCTACGCTCATTCAGCTGTACCCGCGGGCTTTGCCCCGTTTTACTTCATAAGTGAGCTCGTTCGCATGGCTCAATCACGTCCTGGTTGAAGTTCGTTCGCTACGCTCACTCACCTTTAGGTTGGAGCTCGTTTGCTGCGCTCACTTGCCTTCAGGTTAGGTCGTTCGCTACGCTAACTCGCCTCCAGATCAATTAATACGGTTTTAAAAGTAAGATGACGAGTTTATTGTTAATTTGAGCCATTTTACTAAAACATATGAACGAATCGCGATTACATTTAGAACACAGCATCTTTAGGATTCACTTTACATATCTTCCATGTCTGGAAAAGTTTTAGAATTTAGTAAAATTCCAAAACATACCTATAAATAGCTGTCACAAAATGTTCAAACCATCATTTCAAAACGTGGTTAAATCAATTAACGTTAAATTAAATTCTAAGAGCAGAAATACATGTTTTTGTAATGTTTCACCATCAAATTTATTCAAGTTTTTATCAAGTTTTATTTTTTAACATACAGACTATCTCTTGAGTTCAATATTGATCAGAAATATCCAACTCATATATCTTTTAAGAATGCTTAAATATACCCACATAATCAGTTTTACAAAGAAAAATTGTAGAGGAAAAGCGTGAAAAACTAAAAATACGTAGGATTTGTGTCACTCTGGCTAAGGATTATGGGAACATCTTGGTCTGAGCTTGATGTGTCAGGGAAAAGTATGCTTTAGACTTGAGTGCAATATTCTTTTCCACTAAAAGTAAAGATTTTCTAGGAAAGATAAAAAAAATTATATCAACATTTTCATATGAGATAAAATGGATTTTATACTCAATATGCTGGGAGAACATAACTTTTTTAATGATTACAGTTTTACGGTTTACTAACTAATAATTTATTATTCAAAATATTTAATTTTTCAATGTGAACTGAAATCATATCAACAATAATTCTGCTAAAACAATAAGGGAACCTTTTATTCAGGGATAAAGAAACACTCGAAAATATTCAAAGCCAAAAACAACGAATAAAGAATGTGTTTTCTGTCAAAATAACAAAGCTTTCAAAGGCAATGTTGTTTTTTGCAAATGAACAATCCATTTGAAGGTAAATCGGATTTAAGGTTAAAGTAGTTTTAACATTCATATAACACATACAGTTACCGATTCGGGCGGTAAAAAATACTTTTAAAACATACTATGTTAATATAAACACTTTTCAATGCAATTGGAAAAAAATAAATGTTATGAGGTTACCTTATTAAAGCTCAACTAACATGATGCTAGTTTTATTTGGACAAACGTTTATTTCGCAATTCTTTATTGTATAATTAAGTCTCTCACAATTAGCCCTTGTAGGTTTTTACTTTTGTAGTTTAAACCCTTACTTATTCGAGTTTAAATTAAATTTATCAGTAATATATATACTTTTATCCAATTTGTAAGGCAATTTTAGTTGTTGGTTGAAGCAGATTGTCTGTACACCACATATTTCCTCATGTTTCATGACTCTTTAGAAGCACCAAGTATTGTCGAGTCAACCAATTTTGGTCAGTATGTCATAAAAATTCCTGTTACAATTCCTCACGACATTTTGACATAAAATTCCTATAATTTATTTAGTTTCTTATAATTTATTTTCAATTTATAAATGTCTATTATGTGTCTATAATAGTAGAGCATTTTTAACTTCCCAAGATCAAAAATGTGACTCCCTAAATAAAAAATAATAAAATTAATTAAAAATAAATTAAATATAAAATAAAAATAAAAAAATTGTTTTTTACTACACTTTACAATATAAATTTGCTTCACTCGGTAACTATCAATGATGAAAATATATGGATTAAAACGCTTCTGTTTTTTATCATACCACTTATATCTGTAACTGGTACATAAAATAGCTTACACAACAAAACTGCATTTTCTTCAACTGTCCGGGAAAGTAATTTAGTACTCGAAGGAAGACAGAACAAGGCTCATAACTAGGATATGGGGGCTTGTTCTGAACTACTTGACCCGATATTGGAACTTACACATTGTTGTACTTGTTCCTGAATTACTTGGTACAAACTAACTGTAAATATATTTCTCAAATGAATATTCTAATAATGAAAATAATTACACACTTAATTCTATTATGTATATTTTTTCATTTCTAAACAACCCAATAACGCTTGATTTCCTACCCCGGTTTTTAGTTAACTTCTTTATTCTAACTTCTCAACATTGGTTTTGACCTCGATTTAGTGATTTTAAGTCTCCAACACGTAGAAAAAAAACATCAAAAATCTCTTAAAGACAAATTCCATTTATCATTGCATTAATATGTTTATATTATGATTATTGACTGCTATATATTTTGCTTATTGATTTCATACCACACAAGAACTGTGACACATCAATAAATATTTCCTGTTATGTTTAAAACATATCATGTTTTATATATATTAACCTCCTGAAAGTACCTAATACTTTTTTACTAAATTAAATCAAGATAAAACTCTACAACGTCAAAGCTCAATGTTAATTCAGCCGAATAACTTTGGAAAATTCAATATTGTTGTAATACAAGTCATTTCACAGCTACTTATTACATTAATCATATTATTGGATCAATGAAGATGGTATCTAAAAAGTTAATTTGACGCTTCCTAAAATCTAACCATTTTGGTAATCGAAGGTAAATTCTTTGGGCTGCAATTTGTTCATCATAATTTTACCTTCTTAAATCTTAACAAGTTTTCCTTCGCTCCGTTTTTATACTTAATATTTTTCGTATTTACTAAAATCATATTTACAACTTACGCTGCTATTTCAAAAGTAGTATCACCATTCATTTGTCTATGATACTACATAATGATTTTTAATAACATTAATTATTCTGTGTCGATAATAAGTTCCAAGTCCAAGTTGTAGTTAACATTTCATTACGTGTTTTCCAATCATGGTAATGCGTGGTTTTCAACAACGGTTCTTCCTTTTTGTCCATCTTTTTCAATTATTTCGACAGAAAAAGAAAGTGAGTTGGTTCTCTTTTGTGCAACTGTTAGACTGAACAATGCTTTAAAACAACACAACAATGTTGTAAAACAAATAAAAAACAAATTTGTAAAACAACACAACGAAGTTGTATAACGTTGTAGTACAATGTTTATAAGAAAACTGGCAACAAAGCTTGTTGTAAGATAATATTTTTTCAATCGACAATAACATATATTATAAATATTCCTTTGGAGAATATGGTTTTTTAATAATTTTGAAATAAATGTAAATTATTACAAACTTGAATACCATTTCCAAACAGTGATTACGAGTTAAGCCAAGTATACATTACCAGCTCGTATTATTGAAGGAATCCGTGGGAAATTACGTCTGTTTAAACTCTTATTTAATGATCTGATCGGCTTTCACCCGCTTACTTGGTCACAAGATATTTTTAATTGATTTCACTTTAAGTATATTGGCAATTCTTAAATTTACTGCTGTTGTGAACAATAACTTATTAAGTAATGGAGGAATAATTTACTAACGGTAATTCTCTGATTTGTTTACGTTTAACGATGATTTTAAGGGTCAAACATATTATTTAAAATCAGCCAAATTTATGCTTCGATAACCCTTTTTTTGATACTCTACCAAAGAATAATCAATTACGTATCTTATTAGGTAAAATTAAACCATTCAAACATAAAAAAAAAAAAATATTTGCAGTGTAAAATATAAGTGGAAAATCAAGTAAAGGTAAGTAAATTGGGTAGCCTATTTATCTAAAAATGCTACGTCCATAAAATTTCTTTATGCATATCTATCTATATCCATATCTATGGTCACAATAAGACTTATTGTGACCATAGATATGGATAGTGTCCATATCACTGTACACTTAGTGTCCATCAAATGTAAAAAAATCTGTCAACAACAAAAATTAAAATCATTTTTCCCTTTGCTGTTTTCTCTCGGTGATAATATTTAAGCTTGAAATGCTTCCCTTGTATGTGAGAGTTATAAATCAGACTTTACACAGCAACAAAGGATTACACCTCCCTCCATCGCAATCCTGTCAGTCCTCTACAGTTTTTGGAACTCAACTTCAAATTTGTTGTTGGCACTAAAATACATTTTAGAAGAAAAAAAATAAATTATCCATGAAATTGAGCGGAGTTGTCAAGACATTATAGTGTCTTTGACCTCCACCATCTACTTTTACCAACAATTTTAAATGGATACAGTATTCGACTAGATATCAATTGATGGGGTTTAATTAAACGCGTATTTTTAGGACGTTATAACACTTGGGCTTTGGTGATAAGTTAGTTAATTTTAATTTACTTATATATCTAAGCTAGTGAACTGATGTAGTCTCATGTTTTCAGCGAGACTGGGTCTGCTTTAAAGGCACTTTTACTTGTCCTGTATAGTCGTTGAACTAAGATTCTTTACATAAAAACAAATAAGGGAAATCAATGTATTAATTTTATGACCAGGATGAACACGAAAACATTCAATTAACAATATGGACGTTAAGAAAATACATTGATGCCTCAGACTCCAATATGTATGCAAATGTAATGTCAGGATGTGCTACGCGATCCTAACTACATTTATGATAACATCTACTACATCCAAGCCGGTAGTAATAACCATAGAAATAAACAAAATTAGTAAAAAGAAATATTATATTAAGGGATAGGATCTAGGCTAACAATGAATGGTAAAACATTTAAATGATATAAACAAGAGTAACTCATACTTTTTTAACATTATGTTGATAAGAATCAACGTTAATAAACGAAGCTGAAGCATGAATTTGGGTTCAAAATTTTAACAAGCCCCATAGAATTAGCAATATTTACAGTACGGTATTATAATCATAAAACCTACAATCCTCCAAGAAAAGATCACAATGAACACTATCATAAAATATTCTGTGTCTAGTCATTTATATTTAATGCGGCATAATAAGACTGTAAAACATAACAACCCTTCTCATAACAATTAATTAACATAAAACTGAATTATTAGGCTACATCTAAAACGAATATTTTTTCAGATACAAATTTAAAAACCAAATAATATAAAAAAATTCTGGCATAAAAAGTTGGATAGAGAAAAGTGTTAAGATACATGTAAATAAAAGCAATACGAAATGGAAAAAAAAACCAGTTAAGTTTGAAACAATAAGTAGGTGTGTCGTTTTTCTCATTAACCACGGAAGAGCCTTTGGAAATACTCCTCTCTTAAATCCATCTGCTAGCAGGGGGTTTTTCATCACCAACATTTCATAAGACATCTCTCTCTCTGTTTTTAAAATCACAATGTATTATTATCCTAATATTTGCGTAATTTTAGTTTAATAATAACATTGATTTGTTACAATAAATATATGGCTAGACTATTTCTATTTACATTTTACAAGTTTTTAACAATATAATGATAATACACGTCATGAGCTGGTTTCAACTGAGCTAATGCTACTCTTAAGTAGAATTGTCTTGTTATTCATTTTTGTTTGATTCTTGTCAATAGTTCATCTTCAAAGGATAAGGACGGTTAGATTTTTATTCTACATACACATAAATTTATAATAAAAACTAAACAATGATACTTGCTTAGGAAAGGTTTTATAGAGTATGGTAAAATTATTAATCTGTATCCAATACTATTTGAAATCAGTCAAATTTGTAAATATAAGTGGGAATCAGATCTTTGTTAGATTGTAATGAAGAAATATTATAGGCTTCTCTATTCAACCCCTCGCTGTAAATAAAACATGTGATTAACATGTGATTGCAATTTCTTCGATTTCTTTTGATTCGATGTTTATATATTGTTGTTATTTCGTCACCAGAATGGCAACTCATAAGGCCCATGTATTTTTTTTAATGATATATATTAAAAAGTTACAAGTTTTTTTTTTATTTCACGATTCTGAATCAACCACTCGACGGATTTTTATGATTTTTGTGTTGAAAGAAAGATAAATTAGAGAACTAGGGATTGTGGAAGCCATAATTTTAGTTTAGGGTTTTATTTTTTTTTCGAAATTAAGTTTTAATTTTCAAAAAGTCTAGCAGCCGACGCTAACATTCTAAAATAGCTTTTAGTAAAATACCATTCGCTTTAACGTAACAGCTGTAAACATTTAGCGTTTGTGACCCAAATTCAGCATTTGGATAAAAATGAAATTACATACGTAGGGTTGACTAATTTATACTATATGTAATGCTATAATTATTGATACGTTTATTTATTCGGTAAGAGGATGGCAGATTATTTAAATATACATAGTAAAATGCCATATGTTCTAATTCATTTTTTTGAGCAGTCTTTGAAATATTTAGTTTCTTTTAGTGCAATATAATTTGTTATAACGTACAGCTGGTTGAATATTAAAATATTCCATACTCTATAGAACTATGAGGTTAGTTTATTTACTCTGCGATTTCGTCATTGATTATAGAAAATAAGTAAGATTCTATAACCATTGCTGTATACGAATCGAAGCTCACAAGCGTTTAAAAGAAAGCTTATGAAAATTTATTTTTGCTACTCAACTTTTTGAGGAAAGGCTGGGAAATAACAATGATCTGTGGTTTTAATCAGGTTTTAATTCATCTTGGCAGCTTTTTCTTTACAATAAATTTTGACCTGCTTAAACTATGCTTGCATTAGGAATAGAAATATTCATTTAACTATATAAAGTTTTAATAGACTACTCGATTCCCGTACATAGGACGGGCAAACAGCTCGTTTGAAATTAATTTTTCGTGCTTATTTTTGAGCATATTTTAATTTATAAAGGGATTCTGCACATCAACAGGAAAATATCTTTCTAACTGTATGCGTAGATTTTCCCTGCGATGCACACTATCTGAGAAAAAAGGTTTTAGAAAACATGCTTGCCCATTAATATATAGATTACAAACCAAAAAGGATTTAACTTACGAAAGAAGTAAACTATCTTGTCGAACAGAAAAATGTGTTCATTTAATTTTACTGGCGCTATTTTGGTAAAACTTTAACAATGATTATTTACACATCATTCAAGTATTATATCAAACGGTTATCATCTGAATTGTTACTACTTGTTTTCTTTTACATAACATTTGTAATTTTTACAGTAAAATGAAATGTTTTTCTCTACGCTATGTCACTGGTACATTTAAAATACACTGTAAAGAGCCTTATAAACCTTTACTAAAATGAAACGCTTATGAATCTTCCTTTTCACTAAAACAAATGGATTACCCTCGCCCCAGGCCATTCTCATGTGTTGTGGTATTATTGCTGGTTTCCTGTCCAGTTTTGCTAAGCTTTATTGACATTGCTACACTTCCTTGTTATGTTAACATGTAATAAACACAGCACACAGCTTTGGGAAATTGCTTACTCCACTTGGGTCAAATGACTCACTGTTGAAAGATTTTAATTGTATAAAACCTTAAAATATATTTGTAACTGTAAGTTTTGCCAAGGAAAATATAACAAACCTGGTTTTGTATTGATCAATAAACTGAAGCTGTACCAACGGCAAGTGTACGGTAAGCCAAGCTGTGTTTATATATTTCAATACTAGTAATATTTTACAATTTTGTGGATGTTTCCTAAATATTTTCGCTTGGTTATAATGTAAATTTCTAAGAAAGAAGAATGTATTAGCAGCGAAGAACTTAAAAAATATAAATATTTAAAAGAATCAAACTAAATACGTTGATGTTACCTAACGCTAGACGATTCTAAATTATTATAACTGTAAAATAAAACAACATATGCTTTAGATTTAATAAGTCTTATAAAGTACTTACATTTTCTTCCATACTTGAATCTATACATATAAATGATTGAAGAATTTAGATACTGTAGATGTCAATAAACTTAGATTGAAAGATAGATGTAGATAGATAATAAAGAGAGAAAAACTAGATGATGTTTTTAGTGGACTGTATTTCTTTTAACATACAATTAACGTACATACAAATAATTGTACAAACATCTTTATAATATCCCTCATAACATACAAAGTCAGCATTGTATTTTAGTGTTCCGAGTTAAACTTAAAATATTAATAAAAAGCAAATAAAATGGCCAAAAAGGATTTCTAGCAGTAAAATGGTCCTGTTAGTTAAAAGAACATAGTGACGTTTTGAAAGAGATTGTTAAAGAAACAAAAAAGCATAATGTTAAAACTGTGCATCTGATCACGTCACATATACTGGATCTGTATTTCGGAGATTATAGAATGTCATAAATGTTAATTACTTAACAATCTGGATGTTGTGATACATTACGGCGTTACATCCAATGATGACTTACTCAGGGAAGTTCATGACAAAGTTAATTACTTTTACTCGCTGTAAGCAAAGATTGGTAATTATAGTTTGTTATTCCAATACTTTGCTCTATTAAGTAGTTGATTGGTGCCTCTAGCACTTATACTTCGAGAATTGTGTCAACAATTTTTAACTTTTGAAGTAAATAAAAACGAATGGCCATCTTAGATTTTAAATAATACAATGTGTTAAGATTTTCAGAAAATAAATTGTAACTAGTGTTCATGTTGCTCGAATTCGAGCAATTGTAAAGTATTACAGGATTTGCAAACAAATAACAATCATACTAAGCTATCAACATTTCAACAAAAACACACCTACCTTCCCTGTAGTAGCAAACCTAGGTACTCATATTAAAATTAACTTAATGTTATTTAAATAGGAAAAAATGGCCATTTTCAGGGAATATTTTTGTAGAAATACTTGTTTATAATTGATTTTCCTTTATAATAATAGGAGTAAAATGACTACACAGTATGGTTTCAAAAGTCCATAGTGGAAGTGATGTTTATTTACAACAAATAATAAACATAGCAATCACATGGCATGTCATTAACACATGACAGCTGCTTCTAACTTAGTACCAAGAAGGCAATGAGGAACAAGATTATAAATAAATTCCAACACCCCTCCTTAATCTTGATCCTTCATTGGGGTAGGACCAAGGTCGGTCATGAAACCATCATGCTTGATTTTGCCAAGTGATTTTGTCAAAATGTCCGCTACCATCCTGGAAGTTGAAACGTAATTCAGCACAACTAGTATTCTCTTGATTATGTCTCTGACAAATAACTGTTTACGAATTATATGTTTGGTCTTGTCATTCACGGTTCTCTTCTGCAAAATCTTCATTGCTGGCATGTTGTCACAATGCAAATTTACATGCTCAAGAAATATTCCCAGCTCTTCCAACAAGTTTTTCAGAAACATTGCTTGCTTGCATGCCTGAACCATTGCTACAAACTCTGACTCTGTTGAGGAATCAGTAATACATCTCTGTTTATTACTTCCCCAAGACACAGGTCCTTCACTCACTTTAAAAACATATCCCGTACAACTTTTCCCATCAAAGTAGTTTCCATGACTGGCATCAACAAAACCATGTAGAGGTTCTTCATCAGTTTGCTCCTCCACAGCATGCATCCACAAATTCTTATTCGGATCTTCTATTGCCTCTTGATAACTACTTGGCTCTAGATCCTCACAGGTAATCATGTAGGTAACAAAATCAGGAAACATTTTAGGTTTTCTTACTCTTAGAGGGTACCTACTCCCAACATTAATTTCAATACCTTCCTCATCATTTCCCGAATCCCCTTCAGCGGATCCTCCAGTTCCAACATCGTCACCATCTTGCTCAATGTCGATATTATCAAGAATGAAGCTCTCCTCTTCTGCCTCAGGATTCCTGCAGGGTTCATCGAGTTTGGCGGTCTGGATGCTTACTATGGTCTCGACTGGTTGTATAGTTTCATCACCATTATTTTCTTCACGCCCATTATAAAATAAGTTTTCAAAAAACTTTACATCTCTGGAATAAATCAATCTACTGGGAGACTTAGGATCGACCAATTTGTAACCTTTGACATCCTCACTGTAACCTAAAAAAATGTGAGGAACTCTCTTATAGTCCAATTTGGTCTGGGAGACTTAGGATCGACCAACTTGTAACCTTTGACATCCTCACTGTAACCTAAAAAAATGTGAGGAACTCTCTTATAGTCCAATTTGGTCCTTCTCTCCTTAGGCACATGCATATAGCCTATGCACCCGAAAACTCTAAGGTGACTGAGGTCCACTTTCGATCCAGTCCATTTCTCCTGTGGAGTGACTCCAAAAACAGCTTTTGTAGGACTTTGGTTCTTAAGATAAATAGCTGCCTCCACAGCATACTGCCAGTAACCCTTGCTCAAATTTGAGTCACTTAGCATGCTTCTAGCCTTTTCAATAATAGTTCTATTTGCACGCTCTGCTACCCCATTCTGCTCAGGACTATATCGAGTAGTGACCTGGTGCCTTATTCCATATCTATTACACACTTCTTCTAGTCTTGCATTCATGTAATCCCCGCCTTCATCTGACCTAACAGTTTTTATAGTCTGGTTGGTCTGATTTTCAACTAAAGTCTTAAACTTGAGAAAACAATCAACTACTTCATCCTTTCATTTCAAGAAATAACCAAAGGTCATTCTGGTGAAGTCATCAACAAATATTAGCATAAAGCGATTACCTTGAAGAGACTGAACATTCATAGGCCCACAGACATCCGTATGGATTAACTCTAGTTTTGCCTCAGCTCTCTTACTTGGAGTGGTTCGAAAAGATTCTCTGGAGTGTTTCCCCTCCACACAGGGAATGCATGGTTCTGGCCTTTGACTAGGAAAATCAACACCCAAAGCCATCCCCTTTTTCAAAACACCCATGCTAACATGATTCAAGTGACCCAACCTTCTATGCCATAAATTGTGAAGGTCCACACTAACTGACTGATGGTCAACTTGAGTAGACATAGCTAAATTTCCATCATTTGGATTAATGTTGCATTTACTCTCTGTATCCAACCGATACAGTCCGTTTACATTTGTTCCAGTTCCACAAATTTCACCTCTTACTGAAAACCCATCTTTTATGTAAATATTACACCCTTTGTCATCAAAAACTAAAACTTGCCCTTTACTAGCTATTTTGCTCACAGATAGCAAATTTGTAGATAAATCTGGTACATACGTCACATTCGATATCACTCTCTCACCAAAGTTTTTAAGGTTCACA
The DNA here is from genome assembly GCF_028750875.1 of Macrosteles quadrilineatus. Lineage (NCBI taxonomy): Eukaryota > Metazoa > Arthropoda > Insecta > Hemiptera > Cicadellidae > Macrosteles > Macrosteles quadrilineatus. Next base: position 87,472 of record NW_026542609.1, read on the forward strand.
GAAACTTTCCCAGAACCCGCAGAGTAAATTTTGGTATTATTAGCGACAGTGACCTCTTTAACTCCCTCATTCGAGTTAAACGTTTGAAAACTTTCTTTACTTTTAGAAAGATTATTAGAACAACACGAGTCTAAGTACCAGCTTTCAGGTTCTACCTTTACATTCAGAGCAGTTGTCCAACTTGCATTTTTATTTTTGTTTTTACCATCTGACTTACCAATTTTGGAAATTGACCCTATCTTTGAGCTATTACTAATATTAGCTTCATTATTTTCAGGACAATCCCTTATCATATGGCCTGCCTTTCTACATTTGTAACAAGTAGGAATAAAAGGCTTCCTTGTCTTTGAGCTTTTATTAAAATTAGGCCTAGCTTGATTAGTATTTGATTTTGATAGAAAAGGCTTCCCAGTACTGCTTTTAAAAGTTGAAAATACTACAGAGGACTCAGTGGTCTCCTTTTCAGCCATGCTATTTAATTTTTCTAGTACTTTACTATATTCTACTTTATCTGTACTCTCGACTGCCATCCTAAATGCCCTGTAAGACTCAGGCAAACCTCTTAGAAGTAGACACGCCTTCATTTCATCGTCTACGGGTTTCTCTATGTCAGCAAGTTGAGCATTGAGGTCAAGAAATTTAGAAATATACTCACTCATGCTGTTGCATACTTCCAACTTCAAATCTAAAAGCTGGTCCAGCAGAAATATTCTCCTGTTTGTGCTCTTGACTTCATACTGCTTAGCTAAAATGTCCCATGCTTCCTTCGCTGATGTGGCCGTCCTGACATGTAGTTTTGGAGCTGCCTCCAGGTGCATGGCAATCTTGGCGAGTGCCCTCTCATCTTTGTCTGGATCCACAGTTAGCGGTGTCGTCTCTGTAGTAGTCCTTCGTGGTTCAATGCAATTCCACAATCCCCCATACTTTAGAGCCATCTTCATGTCAAATTTCCAACTGGCATAGTTGGCTGACCCTTTCAACTTAGAAATTCCAGGGGCTGATGTGGAGTATACAACTTTGTCTCCCATCATAGTAATTAATAAGTGTTCATCCAATGAAATTTACTATAATATTTCTTAAACACTTCTCTTCAAAAATTAAACTGTTCAAAATAGGCCACAGAGAACATGTTACAGTAAAAGTGAAACTGGGCCCATAACCACTTGTTTATAATTGATTTTCCTTTATAATAATAGGAGTAAAATGACTACACAGTATGGTTTCAAAAGTCCATAGTGGAAGTGATGTTTATTTACAACAAATAATAAACATAGCAATCACATGGCATGTAATTAACACATGACAGCTGCTTCTAACTTAGTACCAAGAAGGCAATGAGGAACAAGATTATAAATAAATTCCAACAGAAATTAAGCCAGGTAAATGGAAATTCGCTTAGTCTGAAGGTTTGCTGTGGATACACAATTTTAATAACAGCAATGATTGTAGAATCTAAATTATTACTTATATCCATAAATTTATATAACAATTATTTCCTGTAAAATATTATTACAGCAGCTCAAAAATATTGGACAGACTCGGTCAACAAATGACGTAACTGAAAGAATCCAATACTAATGACATTAACATATAGTTTGATAGTTCCATTTAATCATTGTTAAATGTTTAAACATTCGGGCGAGTGACATATTTTATTTATGTTTATGATCCATACCATTCCTGTTCTAATAATCATGCAGTATTTAATATATTTGGACCAGCTGTGAGGAATTGTGAAATCAAAATTATTTTGACAGTTAGTTAGTTCTGCCTGTTTACATTTTTAAATTTTGTGGGTTTGTTCTTTGTTACTATGGATACCATCAATAAATATTTCACTTTTAATTTCTGACAACAGCCGAAGTTCCATAACAAATTTTGTTTCCCATGTTAATCTTATGGATAAATACGAAAGTTTAAAGGGCCACAGGGCCTCACTCTCTAATTATTTCCCTAAAAAGAACGCTCTTTCCAATGACACCAAAAACATGTCAATCAGTTCAGTAGTTTCGGAGGAGTAATTGTCACAAAAAACCTGCTTGCGTATTAAATAAGTACTAGAGGTCGTCCAGTGGTCGAAACTCGACCAAAAATATTTAATGTACAGTCTTCTTTATTTTCATCCCGCACTGTGAATAAAACATATGATTGGAGTTTCTTCCATTTGTTTTGATTTTCTGTTTATATTTCGTTGTTATTTCGTAACCAGCATGGCAACCCATTTGATCCATGTTAATTTTTTCAAAATTTAAATTCATTTTTTGTGCTTATTTTTGAGCCTATTTTAATTTATAAAGGGATTCTGCACATCTACAGGTAAATATCTTTCCAACAGTATGCATAGATTTTTCCTGCGATGCACACGAGCTGAGAAAAAAGGTTTTAAAGAAACATGCTTGCCTATTAATATATAGATAGATAGATTTGTACATATTAATGTTAATTAACACATGGTTTAAAGACCTAACTTAAAAAGAGACATTTTTTCTATGATACAACTTGGAGACTATATTGAAACTAAATCATAAACATGTATAATAATTAATTATAAAAATAAAAATAAATATTTAGTCACTTTTATTTAAGTTTGTTAATTTAAGCTTAGAATTTTAGTTTTTATTTGACTTTTAAAATGTGAGTAATAAGCTTTATTGTACATTAACATTTTGAATTAAGAACGTTTCTCTCCACAAAAAAACCATTTGATTAAACTCTAGACTGCTTTTTTATTTAATTTAACAGTAACCCAATCAATACACCCCTTTCTAATTTCCTTCAAGACCACTTCAAATGCTATTAACTCTAAATTTAAATTCTCCAGTCTTGTTGGAAAACTTGGAAATTGTAGGTATTGAGGCATTTAATTCCAAAAATTATACTTTTTTTATTTAACTAATGTAACAAAATTATTTGAAAATGTAGCAAATAGCATTTAGTGAAATTTTATCGAGAGAAATAAATATCTAAAATACGTCCAACAGGTGAATTTTGTTAAATTCCATTTTGTAGCCCCTGAACTGCTTAGTATAAACTAAGTTAAAACATACCTCGTCTTGCAGTTCAAATAAATAGTGTCTTTTTCAATCCACTACATGTTTCGCCATGTTGGCATTTTCAAGTGGTTAACAGAAATATTGAGACTTGAAACATTATAATATCCGAATTGGACTCGTCAAATTGTAGAAATTTACATTGAAACACAAAACAGTACATACATTTGTCACGTACGAACGAAACATTATCATGTAGGCCTACAACACTTATTGTAGCCCGATCACGGCACTGACTGAGACAGAAACACTATTTATTTGAACTGCAAGACGAGGTATGTTTTAATTTAGTGAATTTTGTTGTTGTTGAAAACTTTTTGAAATGTTTGATTGGTGATTTACAAAGACTGAGCATGGGATTTGATTATATTACAAATACATTGTATGTTGAGGTTGAAATAAAAAAACAACGATATAATACATCGTAAAAGGCAAACTTCTTAAAGCTGAATAATAAGATTGAAGCAAGTAAATCCTTCAAAATTTGGATTCACAACGGGGTTTAACATGGCTGAAAGGCTTGAAACGGAATTAAAAAAAGCGATGAATGTTTGATTACGCAATAAAGCTGAACAAACATCCCCAAGATGTCAAGGATTTGCAACAATGTGGGAAACTTAGAAGTAAATTGCAGTCTATAGAATGTCAAAATAATTGCTAGATAGATAGTCTTAACTTACGTTTTTCATTTAAGAAAACTTCAAGTAAAGATAATTCTGAGACATTCTTGTATGTTACATTTTTACCCTGAAGGTATTCATTCTCCTAATTTTGATTAAAGTCGATCACTTAGTGTGGTTACAAAAACACATTTCCTTAAATAAGATCCTTTGGTGACTAAAGAACACATGGTTAATCAGGCAGAAGCTGTGTTCCTATGACCACGAGACGATCCACTGGGTATATGCAGACGATAGGATACACAACACACTCGATTAGTATTATCACTAACTTGAAACTTGAAACTTGTAGGTAGAAAATCCAAATTCCAATCAAACTTAAAATAATTAAATTATTTTATTTAGGTGTGTATGGATTTATTTTTTGAAATATCCTAGTCCTTTTGAAGCAAGTTTCCTTTTCACTACTAGAGTCTTTAGTTTGATTTCCAGATTAATTCCTCAAAACACCAACACAGCGCTAGCGTTGTTAACCAAATCCAATGTTGTATATTCAACCCACGGACTGTGAAAGGCAAATGTAAACACTATCAGGCTTATAGAAGGTATACATTAACATTAACATTAATTGACTATGTACATAAAGCGTATCTTCTTATTACAGTATTCTTGTTTTACTGGGTCTGGTATTTCTGAGTAAGGTTTCTAAGTCAATTTCTTAGAGAGTTTGTTCGAAATCTATCTCCACTTTACATGTTTAATTTTTCAGAAGCTTTTGCATATCTTTGTATTGACTACCTTGAAAGTAAACTACATTAAGTACTAAATATTCAACATTTGTAGTGTTTTAGGTGTTACTAGATGTTCATTTTTAAAATCTCCGACTTACTCTATGAAATCATGTTGTCAATATTGCAGAAAGCAAATTACATGTTTACGGTGTCTACAGTATAAATGGGTTTTAAATTTTTTACTCAATATAAATATATATATATATATATATATATATTATAAAGATAAATCTTAATCAAGCTGTAAACAGCAAATAATCTTACTTTAAAATTAAAACTAGAGTGTTTTATTACACCATGAATACGACTTAAACTTTTTTTAAATCTATTCGAAGTCTTTCAGGTCTTATAAGTTATGCATGTTGCAAAATATCAACAATAAACGTTAAAAAGAATCCACTAAAATAAACACAATGCTCTCTAAGGAAAATTAGGTATTAAAGATATGAACGAAATTATTTTATAGTGATTCGATATAAATCTCAGTTTAACAAATTCTTAGTATAAAAAGTAATAAAAAGTAATAATTTAATAAGGTTAGGTTAGGTTAGGTTAGGTTAGGTTAGGTTAGGTTAGGTTACAAATTGCAGCATATGTTTTGACATAGTTAATAATTTTATACCTAATTTATTATATTCCACATTAATAACCAACTTATGGATTGATTGGTTTGTAAAACAAATACATATCAACCTCATATAAAGTAAAAATAAATAACACATATTATTGTAAATATAAATTTATCAGCCTTTTCATTGCTCCATTAGACACATTTTGGTAACATCTTCACTCTGCAGGTCTTAGGCAATGTTATTTAACTATTATCTGGTCTTTTTACTTATTTCTAATGCATCCCAGAGAGTAAAAATACGCCAGTTTCCAAAATTTAATATTCACACTTTATATTTACCGTTACATACTGTTTGCAACAATGCTGTAATGAGGTCTAAAATGGAAGGAAATGTTCGATAATAAATCTCTAGATATTCGTCGTTGAAGCTTTTAATGCAATTCGTTTCTATAAACAATACCACCCAATAATTGGAGGGAATTGCACAACAAAGAGCATTACGTGACAGATGATTGTAGTTGCCCAATCAGATGACGTCCAACAATCAGCTGGATTAGTTGTTGGTTGTAACGGTTGGGTTTGATTATTAACTTACAAACACAATCAACGAAACGTGGAATTTGATTATCTAACAATCTAACAGTGAACGAAATGTTTAAAACAAAGATACAGGGCCCACATTCGAATGTGGGGGTCATGATGATGACATTATATAAAACAAAAGTTGTCAATTTAGTTTGTTAATTAATGAAACAAACGTGGTTAGAATAATTTATATTGTAAACGGTTTTATTTTATTTTATATAATTTTTAACAACTTGAGTCTACGCACAGACCACTGAGGTGTATGTAGACTCATTTCCATTATATATACTGCATTAGTTATTATTCAAGCCGGAGCAAACATTCAACTAGTATTTAAGTTTTTACTACTATAACTTTATAAATTAATTTTACTAGAATTAATTTACGTAAACAATTTACTGTTTAATGCTTCAGGACTATATATATTTGTATTTTATTTTTTTTTAATTGTAAATTTTTTATATATTGTGGAAATAAAACTGATTTGATTTGATTTTTGTGAAGCCTGGTGTCAAGTAGAACTGGTTTCATGATATGTAAGATGCTCTTCTTTGCTGATGTTACATTAATTGTTTTACGAATAAATTAAAGTTTCCCTTACGTATTGTTATTTAAACGTAATAAATTATATGTAGGTAAATATATTTGTTTGCTTATAGAATATTATACGGAGATAGTAGCATTCAAAATAAAACATGCAATGAATACTTTTCAAATAAATAGAAAACTTAACTTATTATTCAGGTTAAAGTATTTTCATTCTTAGATTTTAAATTGCATAAAATATAGCTTCCATTAAAAATATTTAAAAATTAAAACTACTAATGTAAACGATTTTATTTTATATTTACGCTTTTAAAGTCTCTTAGCTAAGCTTGAAAGATAATTCTTCCTCGTTTTCTCGATCCATTTATTGAGTTATATTGTACTTCTGCATTTAACTTATTATCATGCTTTTTATTATTATATCATACTTAGGATCATACTTATTACCTAATGACGCATCTCAATCCAAATTATTATTCTAAATTTACCATAGCCAAACCATATTTCCGTCATCACAACACCCGTAACGATCTCAACCCCTTTCTACAAAAGGGTTTTAACATCCCCTCAGAAATAAATCAGCTTAGAGAGGGGTGGGCTTACAGAATCCACGAAAGGTAGGCTTATATTAGTAATAAGCTGGTGTTCGTTGCTAAGCTAATAAACCTTTTGTTAGGTTATCATAATAAACACCGATTTTGTTGAAATCCTTTGTATTTGTGTGGTTGTAAGGGCAAATCTAACATTTAAACAGAAATTATAGTTAGTTGATTTATAAGAAAATATTCTACATTTTTCCCAACGTAATTTGACATTAAATAGTCCCAAGAGAGGTTGTGGCTGGTAATCTTAAAATAATCAACAAAAACGTTAGGCATCGAACAAAACCTAAAAAAAATCTATTACCATTTCGTATTGAACTTTGCCAAACTTCTTCAAGGTCATACGTTCAGGTCAGTCTAAGAAGCGTAAATAAGTAATATTTATGGCCAAATTCATAGGTCATCAGCTCCCTATGATCCATTCACTCATTAAAAATCGTTAAGTGCTAAAATAGTCCCATCAACAAAATTATATTCATTAATTTACAATCACATGGTCAATGAACTCACTATGAGCTTGACATAACCCACTGGGTCAGAAAATGAAGACGACTGGCTACACAAACTGATTCATAGGCTTAGAATAGGTACGAGATGCGTGATTACAAAATAATAAATAAATAAATAATAACCACAAAATAGTTAAATCAACATATAAAATTACCACGCAAAAAGTATAACACACTAGGGCTAGTTACAAAACATAATACATTTCGGAGAATCAACTGATTTAAAGTCCAAGAACGTCCAGGAGGTGATGTTTGTGACTTTGTAATGCAATAAAGGCTCCAAGTTTGTCTGAAAGAACACCTCACATCACCGGTGTTGGTCAAGTTTACAAGTGAACTGTTGTGAAGTAACAGCTGCATTGTGAACCTTGTATTGGTTAAAAAATTTAAATTGCCGCTTTAAAAGATGTTATAATTGGTGGTCCATAATAACCGCTAAATTTATTTGTGACGGCTCAGCTAATTCATGGGTTAGAGAGAGACGATTTTTGCGTTAAACGGTTCCTTAATTAAGATAATTTTTTTTAAAAATATAAGATGTTTAAATTATCCAACTTTTCTAATGGAGGTGGCATAAAAAATCAATTATATGTAAAAACTATGCAATGTGTGTTTTGCAGGGTTCCTTAATTAAGATAATAAAAAAAAATATATAAGTTGTTTAAATTATCCAACTTTTCTAATGGAGGTGGCATAAAAAATCAATTATGTGTAAAAACTATGGAATGTGTGTTTTGCAGGGGTTATTTGCAGGGGGTGTTAATTAATGAAACAACGCTGTGTAAAATAACAATTACCAGTATATTACAAAAAATAATTAATTATGAATAAAACATAAATTCTAGAATTTCTTTGAGTTTTAATGAACTGTAATTGTTATTTTTCACAGCATTATTTTATTTATTACTTTTACTCTGTACCCACAAAACAAAAGTTGCATATATTTTTCACGTTATTTATTTTTTATGCCACCTCTAATAGAAAAGTTGGATAGTTTGAACAACTTATAATTACAAAAAATGCTATTGATTATGCAACAATTCTACGCAAAAATCATCTCTCTAACCAACCTATGAATTAGCTGAGCCACCATAAAACAAAATGTTAGCGGTTATTATGGACCACCCGGTATCATCAATTTAATGAAAGTGGATTTTATGTTAACTAACATGGACGAACATTAGAACAGAAACAGTATGGACAGAACAATTAACAAAAATAAATTATGTTACCGGCTCCAAAGTAAACATGTTTGTATTATTATTTACCTAACCTGCCATGTTAAACTTCCCTGTTCCAAGCGTGATGTATACAACTTCCTTACTTCTCGAGTGATGTAAAGTTTCAAAAAATCACTCGGTGAGGTAATGAAACCCATTTAAACAACATTGAGAGCTCAACTTAAAAAATTATACCTCTATGCAGCCAACGATGTTTAACGCTAGAAATCAGCTGTGCGCTTGAATTTTATTGTTATGCTTTAAAAAGTTATCATAACTTAGCTTTTGTTTGTAAAAGAACGTTACCGTTAGAATATGAGTGAAATGGATAAAGAAAAATGTTGTACGTAACCCCCTGTATATTGTCGGGTCAGGTAAAATCTTGTACGTTACACGATACGCAAGAGCGTGTTTACATCACTTAGGTGAATTATGCAACTCGCTTCCGCTCGTTGCACAACGTTCACCTGCGTGATGTAAAAACGCTCTTACTACATTTGTAATGTAAATAGCTATTACATGGGACCATGAAAAAACGTCCAAGTCATATTTTAAGTAATTAGTATAAGAATTAGTCCAATGACGTCGTTTAGTTATGTCATGATACATACCATTTCTGTTATAATATTTGTAATTACCATTATATAGATTTCCCAAACTTTTTTCCAGGGTGATGTTGATATATATTTTCCGTTAAAGTATCTTGCTGATACGACAGAGTTATAAATCAGACTTTCCAGCAACAAAGGATTACAACCCCCTACATCACAACCTGTCTTTCATCTAGAATGAGTTTTGGTCAAAGCTTTATTTATACGTAAATTTTGTTCCTTCAACATTTTCACTCCACACTTGTGTGTGGAGTGAAAATGTTGAAGGAACAAAATTTACGTAAACAACGAAGAACGTAAAAAATGCCCATGTAGTTACGGTGATTTAAAAAAAACTTGTATAACAAATATAAGATATCCTGCCATGAGAAAATATTGCTATACTAACAGAGGGGCCCTAGCGCCTGCTTGAATTTAAAAAAATATATTCCACTTACCTACACGTAAAAAAATGGTAATTACAATATTTACATACATTGGTTGGTTATGTCAAAATAACATAGAACATCACTAAGCTTAAACTATATTTACAGAGCGCTCCTTTAACTGAAACTGATTAGAATATAATGATCATTTAAAATAAACCTTTTTATTTCTATTAACTATTTTATTAACAATTTCAATGAAAACATAACACACAATTTATTTTGAGAAGAAGATGAAAGCATGTCTTCCCTTCTCATTAAAATGCGTTCCCTTGAAGCTATTGTCTGAAAGTCGTGGTTTGCTTTTCTAGTAAATTGTATGAGACGTTGTGAGATGAAACTACTTTTTGGAGAACAATAAAATGAGCACTAGTCTTGTAAAAACACAATAGTTGTAGAATAACGAAGTTTTCAAAATTATTTATTTTATACGTTTCAGAATAATTAAAATTACTACTATGTGAAAAACGGTAAATGCGTATCCATTATTATTATTATGTTTGCGTCCATTACGATCGGATTTTTACATTTATAAGCTGACACGATGTACCACATATCGGACCTTTTTTTAAATCGTAGTTTTCTATTTGCAATACCTATCATAAAACTAATGTTGGATCAAATGTTTACCATGTGTAGAATAATATTACTGGTGTACAGTGAACTGCTTCCTAAACCTTCATGTGGAAAATAGATTAGTTCGTGTAAGGATTTGTATTTACCTGACAGTGTACTTGTCGACAAATCATATATCTTAATCTTCAACATGAGTGACAGTAACCCTAAGACCATCACTATCAGCTAACACTACTGATCCTTGTATATGGCCATCAAATCATCGGTTACCAGTGTTTATAAGCCAAGTTATTTTGTTTTTGTTTTCATGGATCGTGTACTTGTATTCCAATGGAGTTGGCAGTATTAGGCAATGGGTGAGATCTATACGAAAGTTTTTACGGCAAAATATTTTAATAAAGTGGTTTAAATACCTGCATATAAGTTATCCAAAATGTTGCTCACGGCAACCGGTTTCAATCCTCAATAGGGATCATCATCAGGCCGATCAGGATGTCAAAACATTTTTTCTCTTCTTGCGAAGGTCGTCAAAAGGCGTAAAAAACATGCACACATTATAGTCACAAACACAAAACACGGACATTTAACATTGAAGACACGGCCGAAATTATTGCTACGACTCATCCCCGGCGAAGGTATAGTCTAGACCAATGACAGTCAAATATCTAAGAGTATATATAGCACCTGTATTTGGTTATTAAAAGTTGAAAAAACCGCTTGAACATGACGATATCTCTTAAAGAAAATAGTGGATTGTAGATCTCTTACCATTCCATCTAAGACATACGATTGTTTATGCTCATCTCCCAATGGCTATTAAAAATTAAATTACCGTTATTATCACTCAAATTATTCAGTCATACCGATGATGACGGAGGGTGAGGACAATTGGACCTGTGTGTCACATTACATCCAGGGTATTCTCCGCGCCAAGAAGCTCGACCTTGACCGGGATGCGGTGTAGGTCATAAAGTATCCAAATGCCATAAACGGTGAGAGCCCTGAGGGCTTAGGTAACATGTTGGCCTGACTTGAAGTAATGTGACAAACAATTCCAGGTCTGTGTCCAACAGAGTAGAGGGGGTTTTTTAGTGAGTAGTCTGCGATAGATTCAGGAGTCTCACACTACAGGCTGGCTACCTGTGTGCGTAAAAGCATTTTCCCTCCTCTCCTTAAAAAAAAAAAAAAAAAAAAAAAAAAAAACTCAAATTATTCTACAGTAGTTAGTTCTAAACGATACATTACAGCACTATACGAAATTGATTTATCAATACAATAATCCCGAAACTTTTACCTCTCATTATTCTGTATCCCAACCAAATTCTAATATTAAAACATCCTACATAAAACACTTTACCACAATATTTTAAAAATACATCCATGTAAAAAGGCACATGCTATAAGCCTCATATCCAGTAACATCTGGTTGGGTGACTGGCGGGAGCGCCATGATAACGAAATTAGGGGTTAAACTTATATAATCTGCTCGTGATATCACACTTCTACATCACTGGTGGGTCTTGCTAGGAAGTATTAAACTCAAGAGTACAAGGGCACAAGGTGTGATTATTCATGTCATGTCAGTCTGATTTAGAACGGGTCAAGTTTAATTAAATGTCCAAACGTTTGAGCAATATAGGGAACCTATCTCCGATAAGACAACCAACAAATTTATCACGATTGAAACAACTCTCTGGTATTTAAATTCCATTTTGTAGCCCCTGAAATGCGTAGTATAGACTAAACTTTACGTACGTCGTCTATATTTGAACTGCAAGACGAGGTATGTAAAGTTTAGTCTGTATTTAAATAAGAATGTATTGTAAATAAGATTGACTGCATTTCATAAAGATACAAGAGCGCTATAAGCACTATTTTCTAGGTAATGAAAGATACCACTTTTATTGGTTTAACGGAAATTAGGTTATAATGTCGTGAAAATATTAAAGAAAAACTCAAATATAGCTGCTTGTCTGATTAAAAGGTATATTATAATATTTTTAATCTTTTTTATGAAAACTCTTAAATCCTCATTACAATTATGAATATTATTTAATTTCTCCATGTAAACATTGTGCTCCGAAATGAGAGATGTTCTTCTTGTGTATAACAGAGTTCAATCAGTAAAAATCAATGTTTTTTTACATTATTTGTAGAATTTTTTATTGATTTAAGGACATAGGGCCGAAAATGAGGTTTTGCCGGCTCGAGATAGTTCGAAACGAAGTCGAGAACTTAAATCGATCGAGAGCTGCAAAACCATTTCGGTCCGTGGTACGAACGCTATTTTTCACCACACTGTACCCTATTACCACTATAATAATGCACACTGATAGTCAACACAACTACAACTTTAAGGTTATGTAAAGAAATAATTTGAGGAATCAGCAAAAATAAAAATAAATAGTCGCTAGGCAACGGTGACAATAACAAAATTCTATTGCAATGCTATGGATTTTTCACCACACTATCATGTTTTTGGCTGTATTACATACGTTAATTGGTGGCCGAAAGTTACGTTTTGCTGGCGATGCCAGCTGTCCATAATTTGGGGACCGAGCAGGTTTTTACAGGCCGGGGCCGCAAAATCAGCTGTCCGCTTACTTACTTAAAACATGAATGCATTTTAAATACATAATCAAAATCCATAGCATTTCAATAGAATTGTGTTATTGTCGCCGTTGCCTAGCAACTATATATTTTTATTTTTGCTGATTCCTCAAATTATTTCTTCACATAACCTTAAAGTTGTAGTTGTGTTGACTATCAGTGTGCATTATTATTGTGGTGAATAGTGGTAATAGGGTATAGTGTGGTGAAAAATAGCGTTCGTACCACGGACCGAAATGGTTTTGCGGCTCTCGATCGATTTAAGTTCTCGACTTCGTCTCGAACTTAAAAACTATCTCGAGCCGGCAAAACCTCATTTTCGGCCCTAGGTACGAAATATACTATTGATTGTGTATTTAAAATGCATTCATGTTTTAAGTAAGTAAGCAGACAGCTGATTTTGCGGCCCCGGGCTGTAAAAACCTGCTCGGTCCCCAAATTACGATGACAGCTGAATGGCCAGCAAAACGTAACTTTCAGCCACCAATTAACGTATGTAATACAGCCAAAAACATCATAGTGTGGTGAAAATGTATTTTATAAGTTGTATTACAATCTACAGACGCTTTATAAACAGTATCTACCATTTTACAAACACACCCATGTGCAGCATTTCCTCGAATGTCTTACAACATTTCCCTCAGCCATTTCCTCTACTGCACAGGTCACGTTTTCGATGGATCGTTGCTAACTTTACAAGCTGAACCAATTTGTGACGTTCTGCTGTCGGTGTAGAAGTTAAAGTGTAAAACACCTACATTTGTGTTGGAGGTTTGCCTCTAAAATAACAAGATGCATATTTTTACCTTGAGGTAATTGACATAATCTTTCTTATAACACTCTTTCAGTTTCCAAATTGTTGCAAATTGTTCTATTCTCTTGTATACTACTCGTATTTACAGTATTCAATTTATTAAATGCCATTTGTAAATATTAGTAAGTAAAAATGTTTAATGATTAGTAGTTGATATCTTGAGGGTATGTATGTTACAAGTTTGGACGTTGCTAAACAATGTAGACGTAGTTTTATAGTGGTTTTTGAAGTTTTAAATTATTTGAAAATTTATTAAATCTTATTGGTTACTGTGATGAAAGTGAGATTACATTATAGAACATTTGTCGGACCATTTACGTTCCCTGATTTAAATATTTAGTTGGCATTTTAACGTGATTCCTTTTATTTTCCCAAAGCTGCTTTACAAGATTAGAACTGCAATTTTCTTGAATTCAATCATTTATGATTACCTTCCTTATCTTGACTTTCCCCACGATTTTCTCTCTTTAAATTCATTTTCCTTATTTATTGCCCCTTTAAATAAATTTTGCTATCGCCTGTAAAACTAAACAGTATATAGCTTACTTATAACTAAAAATATGATTTTAAAAAATTAAGCAATGTGTCTACAAATAATTTTACTTTCTCTCAGAAAATAGATCTTTACTATAATGCGATAAGTAACTTAATAACTATACTTGTTTATGGTATACTATACAAAATGCATATCTCTAACGTAAAAGTAAATTAAGAACATTCTCCCAAAGTAAATCCCATTGAGCATTATATGTTGATATTTGCCAAAGGATATCATCCGTTGATATAATGATATGTTTGATCTTTTGATCCTGTAGAAGGTCTGGTAGACCTCCATGTACTGTAATAGCTTTTGATATCCTTTTTAACCTTTTATCCATTATAAATATGAACATCATACGCACTAAAATATGCCAGTAAAGGTGAACAAATTTAGAACACTTAAAAAAGTAACATCGTTCAACAGAATCAACGCTTTTATTTACATAATCATATTCTTAACATGTATCTATTATATTATTAAAGTGATACAATCAAATTTTATGTAAACGGTTAAGGTAATTTACCAAATAAAAATTTAGGCATATGGCACATCAAAATGAAGCTTAGAGTGTGTAGATTTGCCGAAAAGTATTGATATGGACGAATTTCCTAAGGGCTATGCCCCACAGGCTAATTTCCAAAGGGCTACCCCTGGCATATTTCCAAAGTTCAATGATATAATTCAATTTAGTTCATGAAACAGCTGGTCAGTGCAATGAATTGGTGTTTGTTTATTTACTAGAAAAATGAAGATTGAGGAGGGTTATGTTTGGTTTTAAAGAAAGGTTGTATAAGTTTTGTTTAAGTATTGCTCAAAGTTTTTATTTTGTAATTTATATAGTAAGCTACATGGAAAGAGGCTTTACTAAAATTGAAGAATTATGGTAAACATGTCATTCATGAAGCAGCAATATGAAGAAATTGATGCTAAGGTATGTGTCCGTATGGAGGTATGTTCTTTTGGATCTATTAACATCAAGAGTGAGGGGTTTGAAAGTAGGATTACACTTTTAAATCTTTTTAGTTTTTTAAACTAAATCATAGAGTTGCTGTATTTTAAAACACACATCAGCACCACTTGAATAAAACACTGTTCTCTAGGTCACATTTTCATCCCGTTGCAAAGCACGGGTATAGCAGCTTGTAAATATTTATTTGTGTAGATGTGTTGAAATGTAAGCTCATCTGCCTTTTATCCTTATGAATTGGGGCGCTCGAGCTGATCTAGTGGTAGTCGGGGCTTCGTAACCTGAGGTTCCGGGTTCAAATCCCACCAATCACCAATGGATTGCATCTATGTCATAATGTCACGACCCTATAGTCTGAAGTAATGTGTAAAACAGTTCCATGCTTGAAAATAGTGTCCTAGAACGTTGAAGGTGGGACAATAAAAAACCCATTGAATTGTATCAGCAATAGGTGTATTGAAATATCTACCTTATGTATCTTGACTATAAATTAAAAAAAATATTTCTTAGTTAAAGCCGCATATAAATATATATATGAAAAATCTATAGAAAAGAATTCGATACTAAAATCATACCAAAAGGGCTTTGTGTGTTTTAAGGGAAAAGGCAGGTTACAGAAGTCCTCCCTAGGGTATTATATGACGCGTGTCTGGGCACACAGTTATCCCTAAAGAAATTACAACTGGACTCTGTACAGACCAACAAATTACATGTTAGTAATAAAGGTACTAATGAGTTTTATCTATCTGTTTAACTTCTAAATTCTTTTGAGTCAAAAAGGGGTTTTTTAAGAGGTTGGTAGCCTCTTTCAACCTCTTTTTAGCGAATTTCCCTATAGGGAAGTAGCTATTACCGTAGGTCTCATGGTAAGACCTAAGCCCGGGACCGATTTACTTTTTCATTTTGATGTCCCCAGAGGCCAAAAACACCATTCGTTCAAATTTTTATATATCTATATATAGAGATATATATATATATATATATATATATATATATATATATATGTGTCCATCCGCACGATAACTTGAGTAATTTTTGTCCGATTTTGATAAAATTTGGTTTGAAGGTGTAAGACGGGATAAACTTGAATGAGTTCGCGAACCAGCATGATCGGACTATGGGAACGGGGGTTTATGGGGGGATTTATGGGGTAAAAATAGGTTTTTCCCATTTTTGACCCTAAAAACACAAAATTTCGCGATTTCTTTTTAAACCATTTTGTAGAGCTTAAAAAAACAAATAATTTAGTATATTGAAGCATTATTATGCGCCTAATTGTTACGGAGAAAATTCAAAAAAATTGTAATTTTAAAATTCCCATGTTATTCTTATTGAGAATAAGTCAACTGTTGTAGTTTGCTTGTTTATGAACATATTTTGATAAAAGTTGGAAAATACATTAATTTCTTACTAAACCACAGTAACTTTTAATATTCTACATAAAAAAAAAACATTTTTACTCTCCCTGTTGCAGCAAACCTAAGTACTCATTAAACTAATTCTGTTTAAATAGGGAATAAATGTGATATTTTTAAGGAGACATTTTAGTTTAAATCCAATCAGGCAAATGGAAATTCGCTAAGTCTGCAGGTTTGCTGCGGCGGGGGTATTTTGTTTTCATTTAAACGACATTTTGAATACTATACCCTGTGCGACTAATATCTTATTGATCGTCCAAAGGAATGAAGGCAGACAAAGTAATATAAAAGTAACTTCTATAACATGCCTTGGTGGCAAGAATGTACAAAGGATCATACACATTGTATCTTCACTAAGGTAAATAAGTGTTATTCGTCAATATTTAATATTTGACTTCTCAGTCATTTCCGTTAAAAAATCTGTGATATCGTTATATATGTTGTATCGTTAGATCAGAATATAATATTTACTATTTTAATTAAGAGTGAAGTTTCAAAAAATCAAACTTAGCAAGGAAATATGTTTTATAGCTTTGATTCGCTTCGTTGTAGACATTGCAGGTGTTACGTAATTTGCTATATATTGAGATTAATTCTATATCTAGAGATAATTACATAGATTACTGTCCATTACAAGCCGCTGCAGTAATTACTATTAAGGCTTCCTAAGTGGTCTTCACTCTAGCTGCTTTGCCAAGATTGTGTGGCGAGGTTTGTATAGCGTTGCTCAGATAACAGTTACTTCGCTAACGATTAAGTATAACTTTCCCTTTAAAGAGCTTTCATGTTGAAAATATAAACTTAAGTCAGTATGATATGTTCCAATATTTAAATAGTACGAGACTGATATTGTTATCGAAATTACACTTTTATCGCAGGATATTAAATTATTGACCCCTTTACTTTGTTTAAAAGAGATAAATCACACAAATTCAAAACGAATCCTTAAAAAATATATCAACAAACCTTGTGACTTTTAAAATTGAAGCTTACTTATATCCACAATAAAGCGGAGTTTTCTTAGGAAGCTTAACATTGGACGAGTACAAATATGAAACACAGGTTCAAGTCAAACATAACGTGTCTAAGTCAAACATAATTCTTTGTACAATATAAACCATGTTGTAAAGAGTCCCATCAGTCTTAAATCACGTCTTTGTCCCCAACATTACAAACTCGTTAACATGGCTGCCAAATGACGCATTTAACAGTGATTGTAAACGTAGGGCTTAAGAGGGCTCTACATGGCGAATAAGAAGTCAAGACCCCTAATGTAATATTTTTGTAAGTAAATATGTAGAGATATCATTTTGGTGGTCGTACTTACCAGGATGTTTAATTTTTTTGGCTTTTTTTCGGCTAGTTTGTTCGACCACCAAAAGGATATCTCTGTATATCTACTTATAAAATTATTAGATGGGGGGCGGGTCTTGACTTTTTATTCATCCTGTATTTACAGCTAGATTTCATAACATGATAATGAAGATTAACTTGTGAACCTATGAAAATTACTTGTAAAATTATGAAGATTAACCCGTGAACCTATAAAGATTAACCTGTGAAGCCATGAAGATTAACCTGTTAACTTATGAAGAATAACTTGTCAAGCTATTAAGATTAACTTGTCAAGCTATGAAGATCAACCTGTGAATCTATGAAAGTTAAATTGTCAAGCTATAAATATTAACCTGTGAACCTATGAAGATTTACCTTTCAGGCTATGAAGATTAACCTGTGAACCTATAAAGGTTGACCCGTCAACGTATGAAGATTAACCTTTAAGCCCATGAAGATTAACCTGTGAACCTATAAAGATAAACCTGTGAAACTATGAAAGTAAAATTGTCAAGTTATGAAGATTAACCTGTGAACATATGATAATTAACTTGTCAAGCTATGAAGATTAACCTGTAAACCTATGATGATTAACTTGTCAAGATATGAAGATTAACCTGTGAACATATGATAATTAACTTGTCAAGCTATGAAAATTAACCTGTAAACCTATGAAGATTAACTTGTCAAGCTATGAAGATTAACCTGTGAACATATGATAATTAACTTGTCAAGCTATGAAGATTAACCTGTGAACCTATGATGATTAACTTGTCAAGCTATGAAGATTAACCTGTGAACCTATGAAGATTAACTTGTCAAGATATGAAGATTAACCTGTGAACATATGATAATTAACTTGTCAAGCTATGAAGATTACCCTGTAAATATGATAATTAACTTGTCAAGCTATGAAGATTAACCTTTGAATATATGAATGTGAATATATGATAATTGACTTGTCAAGATATGAAGATTAACCTGTGAACATATGATAATTAACTTGTCCACATATGAAGATTAGCCTGTGAACATATGAAGAATAACTTAACACCACAACAATGAGCACAAGGGGCTCCAAGTAAGCCAATTATTTAAAATTATTTTAATGTCGCATAGCTACAGAATAAATACCTAGATTCGGTACGCTAAGTTCCATAGATATTACTAATAAGAACCAGATTTTTCCAACAGTCACCTGCCAAAGTAACCTTCCTTGCACTGTTTACATCACAGAAAGTTGCTAATTGCTAAATTTACTTACACTTTTGCCGCACATCAGTATTACAACCAAACAACACAAAACAGCATGCTTTTATTCGGCAAGTAATACGTGTACGCTTGAAAATAAGCTGGCAACACTTAAATATATTACGACTACGATCAGCTGGTGCAGCGTTTCCCATTTAGTTCAATGGTTGGATTTAACCTAAACTAAAAACGCATTGCACGGTGTTTGAATTACTTATTATTTATATGATCTATAGTGACTGTAGGAAAAATATAATGTGCAATGCGAGTGAAAACTGTCTTTGATGCACTCTAAAATATTTAATAAATTTTTAAACACTAGTAAATATTTCTCTCGTGTGCAGAAAATTGCCACTTCGCACACTGGTTACATATATAACTATTGAAATGCTACATTACAAGTTATGATTTTTAACATTCTTTAAACCACTACATTATTGTTAGGGTGAGAGAAGGGGTGCAGTGTTCTGCAAGGTAATCTTTTTCAACTCCTGTGTAAAGCCACCCTCATCCCTACTCTCCCCTCACACATTAGTTGTGGTCAAAGCTGACCTCTCATGCGAATGGGCAATGTGACGACACAGACTCTGGGATAATGCAAGGTCCACCGCGGATATAACGGTGATTTTGAAATAATGGGGGGGGGGGTACAAATTGAGTACGGCAGCTTTCCAT
The DNA here is from genome assembly GCF_028750875.1 of Macrosteles quadrilineatus. NCBI lineage: Eukaryota > Metazoa > Arthropoda > Insecta > Hemiptera > Cicadellidae > Macrosteles > Macrosteles quadrilineatus. The sequence continues at coordinate 107,189 of NW_026542609.1, forward strand.
CAAGAATTGGAACCTATTCATATCTTATGTTTTACGGTTTTAAGTTGAAGCAATGAGATATCCTACAATCATCTTATAATACAATCCACAGGCTTTCGTTGAAATTATAAACGATTACAACGAAGGACGAATAGAAAATCTGTTGTTATTTGCACACATTTGAGATATTTTTATTGCTTAAATAATCATTTTATTTACTACGAAGTCTTGCTTAACCTTTAATACCCCTAGCATTTAAAATTTAGCGAATTCTCCACTAATGAGTAACCTACGCTGTTGTCTTTAAGGTCCCATCAACGTTAATAGGTAACATGTTATTTTGGTTTATATGAATATAAAATAATTATCTACTTAAAAAGCTATATGCACTTCTAAATCATATAAATCCAATGAGAAGAATACTCAAAATAAAGAACACTCTATGATATATGTTTTCAACGATTAGTTTAGCTTGAATCCCAAATAAATGTAGAATACAGTGTTCTTGTTATTGTACCGAGATACCCTATAGGTTACAGATAAAGTTGGACAGTAACAACCATACATAATTGTTACAACTGTGTATAATATAAACGAAGCATGTTGTCTCTATAATGGTGCCTCTATATAGAATAACAAAATTTTAGCAGAATTATATTTCCGTGTGTTTATGAACGTGTTAAGTTTTTTTTTGTGTTATGGATGATAATTGAAACAGAAAAAATGAATTTATTTTTATCATATCAGCATGCCAAAATATTAGTAATTTTTAACATAGGCCTAATGCTAAATTTTTAACATTCGCTTTTGGCCTAGTTTCTTATTTTTCCTGTTAGTTCATCGACATTGTGCTTAAAATACTGGTTCATTGCAGATGCATTAGTACTGTATAATTAAGTTTGACTTATATTTACAACCCAAGCTTTTACAACCAGTGTGAGACACGAATGTATGCGTCATGATGCGGTTTGTTGAATAATATCAAAAGACACTTCACGGTATTATATCCTACAAAACTACACAACACATAAAATATTCATTATTTAATTGGATTGGACTTCTAATTTTAATACCTTGATTGATTTGTCATTGCTATAACTTTAAGTAATTTATTTGGTTGTTTCTTTGTTAAGCCCTTAATATTTTGCATGTGTAAGTTTTGTATAGAAAAAGAAAACACGAAACAGAAAAGAATAGTTGGAGGCAAATTAAAAATGGTAGAGAGTTTTACCTTAAGGGTTTACAGCTTTGTCCAATTCAAGAGACCTGATCGTCTTTATTCAAATAGAACAGTTTCATCTTGGCCATTGAACGTAGTATGCTAGAATTTTCTTCAGAACATAAACATATTAAGAAGTAAATACGATAAATGTATATAAAAATCCAATTTAATTAATTAAGAACAACTCAATTAATTAAATAAACCTATTTTTTGGTACTGGTCGTAATCGTTTTATAATAAATAATAAGACTTAATAATGTCTACGTATTTAGAACATATAATATTTAATTAAATTACTAACATTTTGTTTTATATCTACATGAACTATAAACAAAATTGAAACCTTTGGTTTTGTTAACCATATTTTTTATGGAAATTAACACACTACAATTAATATGTGTTAAGCTCTACGAGATATTCCAATTTCAAAAAACATTACAATGTTCTTCAATATACATTATAAACAATACCACTATGTTAATGTATTTCAGTAATTTAGGAACACACTTTTTTAAATTGCAACGCAATTATTGTATCGAGTATAAACATTTAGTTCTCCCGTAAGTATATACAACCTTTTAAGAAAATATGAATACCGTAGCGAATAAGATACACTGTTACAATACTATTTTCTAAAACATCATAAAATGATGTATTGAGTCTATCAGTAAACGTAATTTGAAAGATATATGTTGTTTAATTCATTTATGCAAGCAAAGCTCAAATGTAAGATAAACAAAACTAACATCATAAAACAATCGCTCATGCAACAAGCTAGATAAACAAATAAATAAACATAAATACAACTCCTTACAAGGATCCTTTTACTAATGTACTTTCCAAGTCATAAAAGTGTAAATGTATTGATAATAGTCCAAAGGCGTTTAAACACTGAATGGATATGTCATAAAAGTAAGTTTTTTTTTTGTAAAATACTTATTTATAAAAGAACATTAAAATACGTCCACCCTCGGTTGCCAAGTCAGCACCAATTCAGTCTAAATTGGTTAACCTTGTTATCGTTGGCCAGGCACGTGACCGGGGTTGGGGTCAAATCAAGTGTATTCTGGTGAATATGTGAAACTTACGTTAGTTATGGCTATATATAACGTGCCAGAAGGGAAAATAAAACATGATAAATCGTGCGTTTAACAAGGTAATAAATATGTATGTCGGGTTTTTATAAATTCTTCAAACAACCACTAACTTGGTAAAATTACCGTTATATTTTTGAAATGAGTAAATACGTTGTTTACAGAAACACGCAACCTTGCTTTACATTAGACAATTGTCACTCCGACATTTGTGGCTAAAGTCACCCTAGCTTTTACGAAACTTTTAAAATAAAATCTACTGTATTTTTGTATCAGGGAGAATATTGTTTATTACATATACTCGTACTACTTCTTGTGAATTTGTAAGTACAGTTATTAGGATACAACAAATAACTTTTATTGCTCAAACAATTAGTTTATAAAAAAATTATGTAATAGCGTCGAAAAATATGTTAACGTGTTGCAAACATTTGATGATATTCTTTTTCTTTGTTTGGAAACCACCTAAACACGTTAGGTTATTGTATACCTAAGACCTTTTGTTTGACTTTACTATTATTAATCATCACAATGAAAAGTACAATCTGGACTAAAATCGGACCAACTGGTGATCATGATCAACCCTGCAACTCGTGTAGCCTTAGTGATAATTGAGAAATATTAAATTACAAGCAGAGCACCCGTCCTTCGTACGGGGTTGGCATATAAGTATAAAATGCTTATTGCAGTTATACACAAGCTTTGCGTTTGCAATAGGGGGAGGACACAGTTTGATAAAATTTGGTTCATAAATTTACGGTATGATATAGTGTAACACATCTACCATTGCCATAATGTTCTACTATTGTACCTAAACAATAGAAAAAAATAAATTATGCAACATTTGCACAATATCACAAATTATTCATTAAATTAAAAACTCAAAACTTACCGTAAACAATCCTACTTTGACAGTTCTCATTGTGTATTACAGCTTTTTGTTGCTGCTTAGTTCAAATTAGCTGTTGTCATATATGCACAAACAAAATAATAATAGTGCTGCACCCTGTTGGGAAGCCTTATAACTTTTTAATGCTATTGTATATTATAGAACCAACTCGTAAAGTTGAAACAGCTGACTAAATTCTTTAATTCCCTTTAAATATAAATACTCATAAGGTTAACATGGGGAACTACAGACCCACTGGGGCGGAGCCCGAAAGGATTTTTGAGATAAGAATATGCCTAAATGTTAATCGGGAATGTGAGCTATCATCATGCCAAATTTCAGCCCAAACCATCCAGTAGTTTATGCGTGATTGAGCAACGTGATTGAGAAAATACACACAAACTCACAAATTTTCAGATTTATAATATTAGTAAGATTCTGTACTTAAAACTTAACCAATATAGTTTAGTATATCTTAGACGTTTTACATTGGTTTATACTGGTGTTTACATAAATAATTGCACTGGTTAACCTGTTTATCGCTACTTAGATAACAATTCTGAACAGTCGTTTGTATCAGCAAACAGTACAAATACAACAGACGATGTAGAGTCGACGACAAATAGACATTGTTCAGATGAAACAACAATGAGAGTACAATGGGAAACACTACCTTGTATTGTGACTCAGATAATATAGCTGTATAAGGCTGCACAAAAGGACCCAAGTTTGTGAATAATTGAACGTATACACATAATACATTGCACTATGACTGCGCTTATGGTAGCAAAAGCAGATGTTACGAGCATGGCTAAGTAGATTACCTTTGACTATTAATACAACTATTAATACTTTAATTTTAATTGTTCAATTTTTAATAAATGATGAAACAGCCTTATTTCACAATGTTCCATTAAATCTATATAAATCCGAAGATTTAATATTTCAAAGCTCTAACTGAAAGATAGAATGACATTAAGTAAGCGACAGGCTTAAATTATTGACAGAAGAGTTGTGACACGCTTAAAGTTTTTGAGAAATATAATAATTCCTTGCAATATTCTGTTTTGAACAATAAAAATAACCACACTCAATAGTAAACAGGAGTGCTAAGAAAATGGTTTCATTATTTTGGTACTAATTGCTGTCTATACAGTTTTGGATTTTGTTTAACATTCTGTTAACGAAAAAACTACATAACGTTGAACCAGTTTACTCTCTTTGCTAAGAATAACAAAAACCTCTAGGATAAAACCACATAATTTAGTCTTAGGCTAGAATGTTATATTAAAGGCATAGTATGACTTAGATTTTTTATGTTTAGAATACAAACAACCTTAAAAAAATATGCTACATAAAGAAAACAAACTTGAGTTTATCTTCAGGATTACGTTTGTTATTTTTGAATTTATGTTAATGCCTAATCAATAGTATCTCTTGATCAGTAAATGGTTAAAAAAAACCACTGTGGTGTTTGTGGAAATTCCCGCAACCATCTCCGCATACCAGCGTGAATAAAGTATTCGCGGCAAGTAAGCAACGGGGATTGAGAATTTACGAATTATAGCTATAAATTACACTGATGTGTTGAAATGTAAAATACATGTTTGCAAATATATGAAAGCCTATAAAACTATTTTTTTACAATGATAACATTATATCGCGTTGTTTCATAGTACATTTTGTTGGTAGACCTATGTACACAATTTCAGACTATTAAAATTAGATCTTGTTGAAGTACACAATATCTTCATATATATGTTCCTCTGTGTCCTTTGATTATCTGATTGATCTCAAGCAAACATATGTGTTTTTATTGGAACCGTTACAATTGTTCTGCCATTATAAATTTTAGGATTGTACTCATTTATATATTTAGGAGTTCAATTATCATAGTCAGCAATTTATTTATGGTAGAATTTGGTCTACATTAAAACTATAGCAGTGATTTTCGTCTAAGGATCTAACAATATATAAGTATGACTTGTTAAACCAGACAAATTTTACGCAGAGGCATTAGTGCTGTAGAAAAATACTAGTTAAAACTGTTTTCTATAGCCCCAAGTCCAAACCGGGGCTGCCATGTACGAACCAGGGCCATAGAATACAAACACAGTCTACACTAACAACGTCATCAGACCAGCCAACGAGTGTTTAATGTTGGGGATAAACCGTGATTTAAGACTGAGTAATGCGGCCTCTTTATATCATGGTGGTTACACAAGGAACAAGGTAATTCACATCATAATGAAAACTGTCTATTTGAATAACATGTTAGAATCTATAGTAATGAATTCATATATAAAAATATGATTTCGTCAGTAAACCTAACAAAAAAAAACACACTTTATTGCGACTGAAAGTCATCCGTATTTTTAACGGCTTACAGTTTTTCCTCTAATACAATTTGATTTTATATCTACTATCAATAGGCATTTAAAGAAGTAATTTTTTCGACTTGAAATCTATGATCAACACAAAAGGAAGGAAAGTGATATAGGCTATATTAATTATTATAAAATTATATAATACTAATATACTCACGATTTCAGAAAAGCTTTCACTTGAACACTCGTTGGACTCATGAGAATACAACCTTTATGCTTATGAAATCATGTGTATACATAGTTTGCTGTAGGAACTTCGCCAACTAACAATATAAGCCCAGCTGATGGAGTAGCGACCATCTATAGATAGGAGGTCTTGGACATGGAAATAATTATGGTGGTGGCTTATAATGGCCTAAACTAGGCATACGACTCCTTGTATAACTCAAAGATCTATTATGCTACGTAGCATCCGCAATGTACCATATAGGAATATAAACACGTGTTAAAAGATCTTTATTCTTTCTCTACTTAAAATTTTCGACAAAACTAATCACACAGAATATTTTAAATCAATAGAATCAGAAAACAAATGAGGTTATGTTTATAAATATAAGATCGAACACGACAACTCAATTTGTTAGTAGATCACAAAAAAAGTATACATAAAATTATTTAGTAATAAACACTATAGCAATAAATCGAGAATTTGTAATTTCACTACAGGCAACAATGTACTTTAATTTTTACAAATAATCGGTCTTTTTTATATTTAGCAGTACTGTAAATGGATATATGTTAATATAAAACATAAACATTTAATACATATATAATAACCAAATAACTTATTACGATCAACTATATCACAAACTAGATAGTTGTAAACATATCCAGAGTCTAGATATGATTTCCCTAAGGGACAAGTATGTCCAGACTCGTACCATATTACACCCTAGGGACAACTTCTGTAACTTGTCTATTGGCAGAATCTCTTATAGAAAACCACCTCTTAGCATTTTCTTAAGATAACGAAAAGTAATCAAATTTAATACGAATAGAATTAAATTTAAATTACCGTTAGATTTCTTGTTGTGTTCTTTCTTGTTGGTGTGTTTCTACAACAAACCCCATTTTTCCGACGTTCTCCGTTTGATGTCCTCCGATCCAAAAGTTTCTTTGTTACTCAGTCCTCAAGACTCTAGCAAACCACCGGGTTTTATTTCACTACCAGATATAGTTGTTATTTTAATATTACACCCAAGACGTTCCAAATATATTATTATAAGTGTTATTTGATGTATTTTTTTATTTCCAGGTAGTTTAATAACACGTACAATGTTGATCAAGAAATTATTATAATAATGTATACATATAATAGATATTTATATATTGATAATATAATATCCATTCAAGATTAAAAAGTAAATAAATAAATTCAATACAAAAATATTTATTAAATTAATATATGATTGAACTGCATAACCACATAAACTTAATACGTAAAAATTCAATTACTAACTTGTGAATCATCCGTTTGTTAGAAAACGTATTTCAATTACTGGACCACATTAAGCATATTTAGTGACGTACCATTTGTCTCATGACGTCACAGAGCTCCAGGCAATTACTGGACTTGACATTGACTAATTACTGACTTGTCTTGTAACTACTCTGAGCTGAGGAATTTGTGTCACGGAATTAATTACTTACTTAACGTCTACAAGATAAAGTCAGCAGAGGGTTTTATTCATTAGAGATTCAATAAACTTAAATTGCATTAAAAAAATTAAATTGCATGAGTATTAAATTTTAATTATGTACCAATTATGTAATAACTATGATAAAAAGACAAACCATCTTTTTTGTTTTAAGTCATTATTTTGACAGAGTACTTAAGCCTTATTTTAAATAACTGGGTCCATACAATTTTGCTCAATACAAAATAAATTAAATATTCATACAAATATAAGTATTTGAAATTAATTTTCGATGACAGGTTTGCAGTAGAGGGAGGTGTAATCCTTTGTTGCTGGAAAGTCTGATTTATAACTCTGCCAAAAAAACTAAACATGGTAACCTCAAAATGCTTTACTCCAATATGGGAAAAATAGGAACATTTCCTGTCAATGACGTTAATTTAATTCTTAATATAGTTATTATTAGAGATAATCAAAACTAACGATCTCTAAGAAACATGAGAAAAAGTGCTATACATACTATTTACAATCCCACTAACGTTTTTTACAATCCCCGTATGTTATTATTATCAATATAATGACAATTACACCCGAAGCATACAAATTCCCGTTTGGTTAGTATACATTTTTGTAAGATGTATTGATATTTACAGACTTGACTTCTGACAGTGTACTTGGTCAACAAATCAACGTATCCCCTAATCTTTAACATGAGTGACAGTAATCTTAGGATTATCAACCCTAAGACTACTGATCCTTTGTATATAGCCACTACATCACAACCCAATCATGCTGGTATGCAGTCTAATAGTTTTATTCATAGGCTGTTATAAAACATAGCAGCGGTACCTTAAAATACGACAAATATTGTCTTTTTGAGTTTTTCGTTAATACAGTAGCAGTTAAATTTACATTGGTTAACTTTTTTTATAATTCTATCTATGAACTACGACCAAAATTTGTATTTAGATTTTAATAATTACCACTTTTTATTCTATGCATTGTTTGAACCAATCCGTGGAATCCTCAACTTAATAACACTGGGGACTTGTGGGAATTGACAACAGCTTTATACTTTTAATCTAATCATCTGCCTTGTTTACGAAGTTGTCTATCGTTTAATTTTAAGCTGATGAGAGATGGGAAACTTTTGAAACATACTTATCAGTAATAATTCTATTTTTGTATATTTGTTACTTTTTGAATTATTATTTTTTGCATTACTTAATTAATATAATTAGTAGAAATTAGTAAAATGTTGTTTTATATCTTAAATAATGTCTTAAGTCAGTCTCGTAGCTAGAATATATGACCTTAGTGCGCAAGTGAAACATTTGTTCCCCAACACAACTTTCAATTACTTTTCCTTAAACGCTTTTAAACGGTAGCTTCGACGGATGAAATAGAAAAAGAAGCATATATATGTGTATGGTACAAAATACGTAAAATAATGTCATATAGTACATAAATAGTATAACTTTTTATTTTTTAATATAATGTTTAAGGGTGTTAATACTACGACGCAATATTTTCTGATTGCCCTCTACCACGACAATGCTGAAAGAATACGTGATATAATAATAATATTGGAAAAACGTAGATTTTTCTCAAATTCAAATTAAATAAATTAAATATTAAGATATTAATTTTCAGATAAACAGCAAAATGTAAAATTAAAAATAAAACATTCAGCAATATTTTATGACCTCTTTTTATGAGTGGTCTTAATAATGAATTAAAGGCTTTAAATGTGTGTCAGTATTTTCTTTTGCATGACAGCCATGAGTAATATAATAATATATCAATCAATCTAGTGCGACCCTTCAGCCAACTAGTTTCAGATTCGCACGAACTAATCCAAACACAACCAACAATGGAATGCATGTCGGTTCCAGCCAACTAGAGCAGAACTGACTAGGTCACACATTTATAGAGTTTACTAGTACATTTACCCTTTACTCCATTTTTAAAAGTTTTTAAATCCAACGTCAGATGTTTATACTTTTATAACCAACGTTTTGGTATATAATACAGTTCACCACATATTTACTACATGACTTTTTTATCAGCATAGTACGTGTTATTAAATTACCTGAAAAGCGTGTAAGACCCAATATGCGAATATTTCGCCTATTAGGTATGATGATGATTGGAGTGTCCAATCGTAATCAATCACTTCTTACCATCTTTTATATGTATTTACCGTCTTGTGAGTAAACAGTATAAGTGTAAATATATTGTTGCAAGGGTTATTTAACGCATCTTTTTGCTTTCAGATACAAAACTACCAATACTTTTTCAGATACTTTTTTCTACCAAACACAAAATAATCTAAAAAAGTTAAAACCGGTTGCGTAAGCCAGTTCCCGTGTTCAGTCTGTTCCTTTAAAAATTCTTAAAAACTTCCACCTAAAAGAAAAGTCTTTTCTACACGTTTAATAAGTTTGTAGCAGTAGAAATGAAGACAATACATTTTAAAACAAACTTCCTTATACTGCAATTAAAATTGCTCTAATTACATACGGTTGTTAAACAAGTATTTAATTGGTTTGTTATTATTTGTTGATATTGGAAAATTAAAAGAAAATGGTCAGTGAAGATAGCCGTTGTCTTGTATGTATTGTCCGTTTATTTGTATTTGTTTGGTGTAAGATGAATGAGTCCACGACCACAAGATAAGATTGAATGGTTCCACGACGAAAGAGATTAATGGTTACAGATGTGGCTGTGGTGTTGTGAGGTAGGGAAGTAAGTGATTATATTAGAGATTTTGATCAAGATTTTAAAATAATTGTCGGATGATTGTTTACATTTACTAATTAGTAACCAAGATTGTTTTACTTTCATGACTAAATTCAATTTAAAGTCTTAGTTATCTTTATCTCGTATAAGAAAACATAAAACATGTTTTCTACCTACTACATTTCTCTTAAAAAAAATTACATTTTTTAAGAACTGTACATATTATACTTAGGAAACCCAAGGTTGCAAGGAACACACGTTTCACCACAATCAGTCAAGTAATCAGTCAGTGTCCCGACCAGTAATTGTCTAGCATGTAGTAGCACTGATGTATCTGACAATATAGAGGTTATGTTAGTAAGTTAGTATTAACAGCAATAACTGTTGTAACTCAGATTTAATTTATATAAACCATACCTATACAAAGTAAACTTTTTCACGGTTAAACTTCCATAGCATGAGAGTTTCATTAATGTGTTGTCAAATTGATTAAAATGTAGCATTTTAAATGTTCCTCTAAACGTATATTTTCTCCTAAATTGTGCATTATAAAGATGGGACTTATTTGTACAAAATATATTAAACAATTTGTTCAGCTATGAATAAAAAAACAATTGAAGACGAAGATTGTTAGAAATAATTTAGAATATTTTTTCCCAATAGGTTGAAATTGTCACAGGGATTCAATGAGAGAGTGTATTGATAGGTATGCATTTTATTTCAACGCAAGAGCTTCAAGGACACGAGAAGATTCTTCCGCAAACATTTTCCAGTAGTCAGGAGTAAATGTGTGAAATATTTCAACCTTTTGCATGATATGAAATTCAATACATTTGAAGACAATTGGGTCTAGTAGCCATTTGGGATAGATTAAAAGTATTTAACGAAATACCTTTCAGCAAAGAGCCTTGCCAACGTTGGACCAATATATCAGGATCAAGATTGAAAGCCTAAATACCTTAAAGGACGTTGGATTACTGTCACTCTAGCCGAGGCTTACAGGAGATTCTGAGGCTGAGCTTGATGTGTCTCTTAGAGGTCATACTTGTGTTTGAATGGACGAAGTATTGACATACTACACTACGGATCACTATGAACACTTGGTTGGCAATAAATATGGCTACAGTTATCAGATATATAGAGTGTTATGAGCTTTGCTACCTGGGGTAAATTAAGGCTTTTTGTAATATTCATTACATCCAATAATTTTAGCTTTTGAAAAGTTGAAATATTTATAATTCATCTTGTCTACTATATTTTTTAAGTGTTGTATACTCCACTCGTTTACAAAGTTAGTTCTGTTCAGAAACCACGTAATATGTAGAACCACAATGTTGTGGTTTGTGATTAAAGCAGACCAGAGGCTACCAGGAACTCCCTTGTAGACTATGATTACAATGCGGCTACAAAACTGGTAGAAGCACACTGCAACGAAAACAATACATCTAATCGATAAATAATTACCGTTTTAGATTTATACTAACGACACCAATCCGAAAAGGAATGTAAATCACATATTTTTAGTCTAACCATGTACTAATTTATACTCTAACGTAAAACCAACACTTCACTAAACAGTATTAAAAAATAATGGTTTAACACAAATTTACTAAGCTATGTTTTTCTTTACATCTTTTGTGGATTAATTTGTTGATTGGTAAACAGTATCAACGTACTTAATTTATGAATAGTATAAATAACTTTGGTACACGCCATCAAAGATTTCCAAATGTTCAGGATAAAATTTAAACCAGTAGTTAAAACAACCTATTTATTTCGAAAAATCCCAGGTTAAAACACATTTTTAAAGGCACATAAGATTACCTCAAACAGATAAACTTAAAATGTTATGAAAACTGAGTCACTAGCTATAGCCTGTCGTAACGTATATTTTACGCATTATTATTTTCCGCCAATATATTATGTTATTATTTAACAAATTACATCCTACATTTTGGCAAAATATTAGTTATAGATAAGAGGGGAATAGATATAAAAGCTTTACACTTGTAAATGTCTTTTTCCCTTTAAGATCATCGTCAATACTGGTGATAATGCAATTCTCACCGTAATGTACAAGTCTAACACTTTCGCCTTAACTCCTCAATCAAGCCTAAAACAAAAGTTTCTCTCGGCCGTCGGAAAGTATAGTTTATCATTGTAAACTGTAAACTAAATTATATGATCATTATTAAATAATGAAATTTACGGTAATATTATAAATAGTTGTATTTTTCTAAGTAAAATGTAAAGCTCTTACACCATATATTTACTTTAATTTAATATTCCATAAAATTAAATGCTATTGACAATTAATGGGTATTTAATGAATATTTAGCTATTATGTATAACTACAGCTTAAAGTGGTGTATATTCAAATGTATTCAAATACAGTATATAAACCGAAAATGTATCACATCTCTTACAAATTGACATAATATTGATTTTGAATGGAAAATGTCGAGTTCCTATCATATAATTAAATATTAGTATTGCTATACATCGGGTTTTATGTGGGCTGCTTTAAAGTGCAGTGAATACTTTTTCTCACTAAGGGTTGGTTTTGTGAACCAACTTTTACGTTATAATTCCATGAGAGAATTAGTTTGCGATAATATTCAGTTTCAACCGATCTATAGGGTAGTTCACACGAGGGAGTATGTTAAACCTAACCCAACCTAACCTAACCTAGCCCAAACTAACCGAACCAAACCTTACCTAACTAAACCCAACTCAACCAAATCCGATTCAACTGTGGGTATTATTTTGCATTGCATAGTATTCTTTCTTTCACGCAAGTAAATATTCGATTTATAAATTGGTCAATATTTTTTTGGAATACAATTTTTTTAAATTATATTTGAGAGTCATGAAAGAAATTTAAATAATAATTAAAATAAATAAAATAAAAAAATAAATTTACTATTATTAATCAGAAGCTAAAGAAATTCCTAATTTTCAAAATTGTCCTAACTAATAAACGTTTTGAGACCTTTCTTTAATATGTATTTGTTCTTCATGACTTTTTTCGCCTTAACCTAGAATATATGTAAATTATTAATATACCTATGTATAGGCCATAGGTAATCTGCCATGAGCTAGAAGTTCAGGTTTTGATGAGAATTCCACATCTGATCAAAATTCCTGCATAATTCCCAGGGTGGAATGTAATAGCTGTGTCTGTGCTGTAGCGAATGTAAGGAATATATTAGAATGGACACGAATACATTATTTCTGCATAACATGTATAATAGTTTTTATTAGAACACAAACATTTGTTTTATTGTTGATTAAAATTTTACTACTATTTTTTTGTCTAACTAAACAAAGATGTAGGCCTGCGTCCTTTTTCATAATTTAACAAAACATATGTTCTAAGATAATTTATTTAACTATAGAGTAATAGAATTCTTACCAGGACGGTTAAATATTTCAAAAAGTGGTAAAGATATAGCTTCAAAACTTGGTTCAGTTCTTGGGAATTACAATATTATTGTATGTTTATTGTTTAAAAACATTATTCAGTGCTACATTCTCAGAGGGTAGACCCTGAAGGGCCGTAAGATAGGGGTCTGAAGAAAATCCAAATTGTAAGCGTACTTCGATATGCTCTCAAATTTAACGGCTTTTACTACCCTTTACAATGCCGCAAATTTCAACTCAACCGGTGAACCGAGTCAAAAATGGCAGCTGTTTCAAGATTTCTTGAATCTGCCATTTTGAATCTTTGACCGGTGGCCAGTTTTTACTCAGTAGTTCTTTTGAGCTCAATTTTGCGGCATTGTATTTTACTAATAAAGACTTTTGATTCGATGTGCATATCGACCTATGCATACGTTTATGATTTTCTTCCGACTTCTATTCTTTGCTCCCGTGAAGAGGTACCGTATAACAAAATCAATAATCTTTGAATAGTTGTCAATTATGACTCGGTTGAGCGATTGATTTCGGGTTTGCGGCAGATTTTCTTCTGACTCCCTCTGAAGGAGGCAGCGCATCACTAATGTGTTAAAATGATTTCAATGGCCAGGAACTGTATACCCAGCTTTGAAGCTCTATATTTATTACTTTTGATATACTAAACCATCCTGGGACTTTCTTCCATCTTGTATATTACTATTAAATCCCCCTTTTTTCCTGAATAAGATTATTCAATGAAAACTTACATAGGGTACATAGTCAAGACATTTTCAAACATAATGTGTTTAGTGATGTGTTTCTTGAGATATTCAAGAAACACATCACTAAACATGATGTTTTCTGTATGTACACTATGATATATAGTGTTCATACAGTATACATCAGTTTTATGATAAATAACACAATAGATTTGTACATAACACATTAGTCTAAAGAAGAATACAACTGAAGCTTGAGCTGATATAGTGATAGAAGGCGGGACTTTAGAGCCCAAAAACTTTTCTACAACACTATTCTTCCATGGTAAGATCTCCTTTCACAAGACTAGTTGATCAAAGCAGACCTCTGAGCCACAGACACAACCTAACTCTGATTACACTTGTGAAGCTCTAAGTGTTGTATAGTAAAGTCAAATTAATACCACCTCGTCATGATTGATCATAAAATATTGTTACTGTGATTCTAATTAGTGTTTGTTATCATACAACTGGCAGTTTATAATACTTTTGAATGTTTATTTGTGTTTTCGAACTATCGCTTGGCTATACTCTTTGATCCGCAACAATATATTTAACCTCCATTTGCCATTATTTGTAGTTCCTCTCTGGAATAACGATAACAAATCTTTTTAATTTAAAACTGTGACTTATTTAGACTAAATTCTTTGGTAAAATGTCTATATATATATTCAAATATACATGAAACTATCTTTAGTATTTGATTGCGTTTTTCGTTGATAATATAACCAAATGCTGCTACAGCACATGAATACTACTATATTCAATCAGAATAGAAAAGAATGTGAAATTAATTGGGTTAGTATAATAAATGGAATATTGATGTCTCTTAAATATTTTATTTAACGTATTTCAATAATATCGGGGATTTTTAAATATAAAAAAATCCACATATTCACATGGATCTAATTTTTAAACTTTTCCGGTTGTCAAATATTTTAAAAACTAAGTGCTGGCAGCTAAGCTTTAACGTTTCGTAAAGCATTCATAGTCTCTTTGGATTCCGATTGAAGCCTTCAAGCCATATTAAACCCCGTTACAAATCCAAGAGATGCAAGAATTTTCTGACATTTAAATTATAAACTATCTTTAACTCTCTGTTTATAATATTTCAGCAACTTTCATGATGGTTATTGTATTTATACGTAGTACAGTTTTAAGTATTTCACAATTCATCGGGAAATGTTTAGGTTTGATCACATTACGAATGTTTTTCCAATCACGTGCCTAAAATGCCTTATAAGCTCTAAATTGATTCAAAATACATAGCCTCGTGAATCAAGATTCAATTATTAATAAAACGACTGAATGATATGCCTCCCTAAATCTTAATAGCTATTATATTAGTAATTATAATTTTTTTATATTACAATCAATATTGAGAAAGAAAAACCGAATGCAAGACGTAGCACCATCCGTAAAGGTAAAATATATTTTGCGTGTTTATTATTCTTATATATTTTCACTTTTTTTAATAAATGTTATATGTTATGTCATAAAACATTTGTATATCATATCTTCAAATAACTGACAGAAACAATCATAATCTAATAAGAAGATTGGATAGCCCACAGTTTAATATCAGCGGAATATTAAAGACAATAAAAACGCATTCAATTCTGATTTAGCTGGTAGACATCGGATATTTTGAGGAGCTCATAATCTATTATGCAGCTTGTTAAAAATAACAGTAATCCGAATGAACTATGGAAAAAATAATAAAATAAACATTGCGTATAATATCAGTAACGTGTTGCAACAACCACTTGTGATATTGAACATTTTGGTTTCCGGATAAACGTTATAGGTTACTGTTATGATCCATATCACTTAGAGAGACGATCCAATATCTCTAGAGGCTTATATGAGAGGTTTGGTAAACTGGGAAATGGACTGAACTAACCGTAGGAGGATGGGGATTTGTGGTACTTGGGGAAAACACTTAATGGTTAATGCAAATGGGCTGTTTATAATGTCTAAATATTTATATTTACAAGAAAAAAACAATATTTTTTACAAGAAATTAATTGAAACTAGTGCAACTATTGCTCGCATTCGAGCAATTGCAAAGTAGGCGTTAGCAATTGCAAAGTAGGCGTTAGCAATTGCAAAGTAGGCGTTAGAATTGCTAACGAATAACAGTCATAATTTCGAATGATTTAAAAGATTCAACTCAAGGATAATGTAATCAATCATTCCACTCCAGTTATCGAAACTGAAAACGGACTCACTATGAAAACGAACTCTTCTGTGTGTATCATGAGGTTACTATGAACAGCTGTAATTAGTAAGAATTATTTTTCTGTTTAAGTAAACAAAATCTTCTCTTCATAAGAAATACATTGGATTTTGATAGCCTGTGGGGCAAAGTCTGAGGATTTTTGTTGCAGGAATTGGTGAAAGGGGGCATCTACACAAAAAATACATAATTTTGACACATAGTTTGTAAAAATCCGTCCAATATTAACGGAGGAATAGTGTTTCGTAGAAATCGCCTTCACGTATTAAAATTTGTTTAGCAAACAATGAGAATTCATATAACTGTATTTGATAACAATAAATCTCACATCCCTAATCTTTGTCACTGAAACGCGTTTAACAAAATAAATTAGATACAATTGAACATATTTTGTAAAAAAAAAGTGTTGAAATAAAACATTTTAAGTATTGTATATGCAGTAGTTTTCGATAATTATATTAATAAATAATGTTTTTTGCAGATAAAATAGAAAATCAATGATAAATGACAGAATTTTTACTTATCTATCATGTGTAGGTCTAAATAAAACGAACCTAAATAGGTAATTAGCTAATTGTGTATTATATATTTAGAGGGTGGACATTACACAAAGATTACCATTTAGTTTGATATACAATTTTATTTTTGTTATATTTCCGTTTTTTTTTGTGCTTGCCTATTATACATACCAATACCACATCACACATGCTACCTGATCAGTGGCTGTGGTTGGTGTAGAAAAACTAACTGTAAGATTAGCTTATTAAGTAAACGTAAATGAGCTATTTTGCGGACTGGTTACAGGTGTGGAAATGTGATCATTTCCGTGCAGTGGTAAGACAAATTGTTTACAACCCTTTAACTTGATTTTTTTGAACTGGACTAACGAAATCCATTCAGAATATTAAGTGAAAGGAGAAATTAAATTTACAAAAACGTTAAATATCCCTTGTATTTTATTTAAGAGACCCATTTTCAAGAAACATTATAGCATTTATGATGTGTTAAATGTATTATTGTTCCCATAGAGTTTAATCATTATTTTGTTACCCTCAAAAACGCACGTGGGTTTATAAGCTTAGCAACGAGAACGTCACCCGCTTACTGATATAAGCCTGCCTTTCCCAAAATCGGTAAACCCATCCTCTCTAAGCTGATTTATTTCTCAGGGGAAAGTCAAAAACCCAGCGTAGAGAAGGTAATGAATTTATGAGGACGAACGGTAGGTCAAAGTTTTCAAAGGTTTTATGGAAATAACCTAGAACACAAAAAGATCGGCTTTGACGTATAAAAAACCCACGTTTAAGAATTAAATCATATATAACAGGACTCGTCGTCAACGAATACATGAAGCTGCGTTGTTGTTTTAGGGAATTAACCTGAAAATAAACTAACACTGGAGGGGATTGCCAGGGAATTAAATACTGAAACATTCTAAATGTTTATTTGTTTGGTGGGTTCACAAATGCTTTAAGTTTGTAGTTAATTTTCACAGTCTTAAAAAATACTCCAACTTTACTACAATAAAATTGCAAATACAACTTTTTATTTTGCCTAACAAACCGATCTCTCGTTAACCGCTGCCATCATACGCTCCACAGACAAGCCTACGTGGCCCATGTGGACGGAAAATGGAAGGTATAATAGGTCATGTAAGTAATGCGTCAGGTAAGTAGGTGTGTAGGTTATGTAGGCCACCAACAGGAAAAAATCTAAAAATCCGAGCTGGTGATCCAAAACACTTTGCATGATGCATTTGGAGTCTTTAATATCAATAAAACAATTATTCAAGATGGGAAAGCCACTGTCTGCGTATTTCGACCCAAATATGAGGATTAATTGCATTGCAAAGTCACACACCAGAAACTCAGACGTTCTTTGACTTTTAGTATCAGTGTCTGTTGAGTGCAATGAAATAGATTGAAATAGATATGAGCAATGAATACAAACCCTTTTAGTCACTAGTACGAAATATCCAATTAAAAAACAGATTATTAAAGCTTTCGACAATATTTTGTGATTAAACTGGTTGTATATACTTTATGTATCAACTTGTGAAGCTAGTCATCTGAAAGTACTGACTTATTCATTAGTTCGTGCACATAGTGATGCAGCCTTTGGTTGTAATTTCGAACACTAAAGACTAAATGTTTAAGAAAAATTTATTTGCTAACCAAACTTACCACATAACAAACAGTAAATACCAAAGTATTTACAAACAGTAAGTATTTACAAACAGTAAGGAAAGTTTCAACATTAAAAAAATATTCTTATTGTTTGAATGAAGACAAAATTAATCTAGTAGGATAACCATTATAACAGCATTCGCATTTTATATTTCTCATAGAATATGCTCCAGTTATGTTACTTTTACCACAACGTTTCAAACCTTGACATCTTGGGGCTGTTTGTTCAGCTTCATTGCTTCATAAAACATTCATCGCGTCTTTGAATCCTGCTTCAAGCCTTTCAGCCTTGTTAAGCCTCTGTTGAAAATAACATGTTTGGAAGATTTACAGGGTTATTAATTATATACATTTAATCCATTATCAGATGACGATTTTAATCTGAAAGCCTGGTATTAAATGCATAAAGAATTGGTATTATTTCCTTCATTAACTATGACTATAATCACCACTTTAATGTTTTTAAAAGAGAAATACTTTGACAGATTGTGTTTAAAGCAGTTGGCAACCCTGCATTTGCCAGTCCTCATACGCATCGGACCTCTGTGTTAAACGTTTTCAGCAAAGCAAGGGGTAAGCTTTGCTCAATTTTATAATTCAAATTGAGAAATGTGTTAATCAAGATATACATACTCAAAATGCTATATCTTGCACTGTTAATTTTTTATTGGGTGAACTGTATTTTTGAAAAAATAACTTTACATTTAAGTAAGATTTTTAATATTCTCATTTAAATGTGTCTTATTGGTAACTTACAAGTTTAAATGTTACAAGTTCATACAGGTATTTTGTTTATATAACTTATTGTTTATATAGAACTTAGAAGTAAAATAGTTTCTAAACCTCGGGTAAATGATCCAGTTATAAGATACGTGTCAAAGAATAATCACGATATCAATCCTGAACAATCATTATTTTGATATTTATTAATAGGCTAAACAAACTATAATGTTATGAGTAAAATATTTATACGATCTGACGGATATAAAACTAGTTTACAAAGTAGGACTAATCCAATATGATATATCAAGAGTGAATATTGGGGGGATTTGGAGAATGCTATAACTAGATTGAGCTGAAGTTCAGGTGTGATTTTATAAAAAAACAAAGAAATAAAATATCTGATGTTAATTGCACGTAAATTTGAATGAAGATAAATTAAAATAAAAAATTCTGAGGTTTTTAATTCGGCAGTTCAATATGATTAAAACATATGAAAAACTAGTTGATGGTAATATCTATATATTAATAGGCATGCATGTTTCTTTAAAACATTTTTTTCTCAGCTTGTGTGTATCGCAGGGGAAATCTATGCGTACTGTTAGATAGATATTTTTCTGTAGCTGTGCAGAATGACTTTATAAATTTAAATAAGCTAAAAAATAAGCACAACAAATTAATATGAAATAAAAAAATTACATGGGCCTTATGGGTTGCCGTGCTGGTGACGGAATAACAACAAAATATAATCAGAAAATCAAAACTATGAAAAGAATCACTACTGAAAAATTACAATCACATGTTATATTTACATCTTGGAGTGAAAATAGAGAAGCCTGTACATTAAATATTTTTGGTCGAGTTTCCGACCACTGGACGACCTCTAGTATATATATTTAATATGTCAGCTTTTTTCAAACGTAGATCGTTAAAGATTTTTTTCCTAGTTGAATGGTTTTGTTTGTATATATTTTAGAGGTCTTTTTATAGATTTACATTCATCGAATCCAATTTGGATGAATAAATATACTTAAACAAAACCAAAATTAAATTAAAATGATAATCATTGGTTTTTATTTGAATATCGATAGCTATTATTATACTCATAAGATTCTAAAAAGGTACATTTGTATACTTATTTATAATCCTGGCCTGTTATTTATATGAATTTATCTTTTGTTATAAATTACGTGTTCAGTAGCACCTTATAAGTCTTGTGTATCTTTAACCCTCTTGTCCATCAAATCCAACCAAGCGAGTGTAACTTGACCTCAAGGGAGGCATGAGACTCGCAATGTTTAGAAAGCTTACGGGATATTTTGGGTGATAAGTACATACAGTACCAGTTATTTGGCAACCTGTTTATTAGTCACAATCACATCACGTTGGTTGGGAAAGCAATGGAAGCGCTTGACAAGATCCTGCTCCAAGCGATACGCCTGAAATCACTGTATACTCATATGCAATTATGAAAGGGACTGAAACAATAAGCACATTTAATTGGTTAAACACAATTTAATCTAATAGGTTTCCACACTAAAGCTTAATATTCAATTAATCTGCTTGTTTTTACTTATATGATTGATGGGCTATTCACTTGGTACCTTTACCATTCTTGGCCTTCATTGCCTCTTCGTTGGCAAGTCTATTATTGTAAGTGACCATTGCCGCCCCAACAAAAAAACTTTTTGCCAGCCAAGTAGCCCCGTAAGTCACCAGCTGGACAGCCCCTGACGCCAGTGGAACTGCCACCGTAGTGATCCCCGCAGCAAACAAAGAGACCACAACTGCATTTCCTATATCGTTATATTTCCTCTCAACGACTCTCCCGTAAGCAGCTACCTCTAACCCCTTTTCTCCTGAAACCGAAATAATGATTTAATGTCATCAATATTCCTTCCTATGATAAATTCAAGTGCTACCTGTGTTGTCATAAAGTCTGCAGGAGGTAAGCTCTCAATGTTTTACTTTCTCCCCATTCACATTGTATATGGAAAAAGTATTGTTTTCGCCAAAATTTATGAGTTAGATGTTCACCACATATTTACTATATAACCTTTTTATCAGCAGAGTACGTGTTATTAAATTACCTGAAAGGCTTGCAAGACCCAATATGCGAATGTTATATTTCGCCTATTAGGTATAATGATGGTTGGAGTGTCCAATCGTAATCAATCACTTCTTACAATCTTTTATATGTATTTACCGTCTTGTGAGTAAACAGTATAAGTGTAAATATATTATTGCAAGGGTTATTTAACGCATCTTTTTGCTTTCAAATACAAAACTACCAATACTTTTTCAGATACTTTTTACTTCCAAACACAAAATAATCTAACAAAGTTAAAACCGGTGGCGTATGCCAGTTCCCGTGTTCAGTCTGTTCCTTTATAAATTCTTAAAAACCTCCCCTTAAAAGAAAAATCTTTTCTACACTTTTAATATGTTTGTAGCAGTAGAAATGAAGACAAGACATTTTAAAACAAAACAACGGCTACTTCCTTATACTGCAATTAAAATGGCTCTAATTACATACGGTTGTTAAAAAAAGTATTTAATTGGTTGGTTATTATTTGTTGATATTGGAAAATTATAAAGAAAATGGCCAGTGAAGATAGCCGTTGTCTTGTATGGATTGTCAGTTTATTTGTATTTGTGTGGTGTAAGATGGATGAATCCACGACCACGAGATAAGATTGAATGGTTCCACAACGAAAGAGATTAATGGTTAGAGATGTGGCTGTGGTGTTGTGAGGTAGGAAAGTAAGACATTATATTAGAGATTTTTATCAAGATTTAAAAATAATTGTTTGATGATTGTTTACATTTACTATTTAGTAACCAAGGTTGTTTTACTTTCATGACTAAATTCAAATTAAAGTCTTAGTTATTTTTATCTCGTATAAGAAAACATGAAACATGTTTTATACCTACTATATTTCTCTTAAAAAATGGCATTTTTTAAGAACTGAACGTATTGTAAATAGGAAACCCAAGGTTGTAAGGAACACACGTTGGCTTCACCACAATCAGTCAAGTAATCAGTCAGTGTCCCGACCAGTAATTGTCTAGCATGTAGTAGCACTGATGTATCTGACAATATAGAGGTTATGTTAGTAAGTTGGTATCAACAGCAATAACTGTTGTAACTCACATTTTAATTCATTTAAACCATATAAAAGTAACAATTTTTACGGTTAAACTTTCTTAGCGTGAAAGTTTTTTTTCTTTTTTTTAAAGCCATATATGATGACTAAAAGAGATTTAAATAATACCGTCATACTTCGATTTAAAATATACTAGATCGTGGCGGTAAAATAGTAAAGTTGTGGCGGAGTTTTTTTTTACTTTCAATAAGTTTGAATTTCATAAAAGCTCAAATTTTAACTAAAAAAAATTTGTTGTCAAATTGATTAAAATGTAGCATTTTAAATGTTCCTCTAAAAGTATATTTTCTCTTAAATTGTGCATTATAAAGATGGGACTTATTTGTATAAAATATATTAAGCAATTTGTTCAGCTATGAATAAAATAAAAAAAAAACAATTGAAGACGAAGATTGTTAGAAATAATATAGAATATTTTTTTCCCAATAGGTTGAAATCGTCACGGGGATTCAATGAGAGAGTGTATTGATAGGTATGCATTTTATTTCAACGCAAGAGCTTCAAGGACACGAGAAGATTCATCCGCAAACATTTTCCAGTAGTCAGGAGATTAATGGGTAAAATATTTCAACCTTTTGCATAATATGAAATTCAATACATTTTAAGACAATTGTGTTTAGTAACCATTTGGGATGGATTAAAAGTATTTAACGAAATACCTTTCAGCAAAGAGCCTTGACAGCGTTGGACCAATATATCAGGATCAAGATTGAAAGCCTAAATACCTTAAAGGACGTTGGATTACTGTCACTCTAGCCGAGGCTTACAGGAGATTCTGAGGCTGAGCTTGATGTGTCTCTTAGAGGTCCTACTTGTGTTTCAATGGACCAAGTATTGACATACTATGCTACGGATCACTATGAACACTTGGTTAGCAATAACTATGGCTTCAGTTACCAGATATATAGAGTTTTATGAGCTTTACTGCCTGGGGTAAATTAAAGCTTTTTGTATTCTCCGTTTCATCCTATAATACTAGCTTTTGAAAAGTTGAAATATTTAAAATTTAACTTGTCTACTATATTTTTTTAGTGTTGTATACTCCAATCGTTTTCAAAGTTAGTTCTGCTAAGAAACCACGTAACATGTAGAACCACAATGTTGTGGTTTGTGATTAAAGCAGACCAGAGGCTACCAGAACCTCCCTTGTAAGCTATGATCACAATGTGGTTACAAAACTGGTAGAAACACACTGCAACGAAAACAAGACATTTTCTAATTGAAAAATAATTACTGTTTTAGATTTATACTAACAATACCAATCGGAAAAGAAATGTAAACCACATATTTTTAGTCTAACCATGTACTAATTTATACCCTAACGTAAAACCAACACTTCACTATAACAGTATCCAAAACGAATTGCTTAGCTCAAACTTATAAAGCTATGTTTTTCTTTACGTCATGTGTGGTTTAATTTGTTGATTGGCAAACAGTATCAACGTACTTAATTTATGAATAGTATAAATAACTTTGGTATACGCCATCAAGGATTTCCAAATGTTCAGGATAAAATTCAAACCAGTAGTTAAAACACCCTATTTATTTCGAAAAATCCCAGGTTAGAAAACATTTTGAAAGGCACATCAGATTACCTCAAACAGATCAACTTAAAATGTTCTAAAACTGAGTCACTAGCTATAGCCTGTCGTAACGTATATTATACGCATTATTATTTTCCGCCAATATATTATGTTATTATTTAACAAATTACATCCTACATTTTGGCAAAATATTAGTTATAGATAAGAGAGGAATGGATATAAATGCTTAACACTTGTAAATGTCTTTTTCTCTCTAAGAACATCGTCAATACTGGTGATAATGCAATTTTCACCGTAATGTACAAGTCTAACACTTTCGCCTTAACTCCTCAATCAAGCCTAAAACAAAAGTTTCTCTCCGCCGTCGGAAAGTACAGTTTATCATTGTAAACTGTAAACTAATTTATATGATCATAATTAAATAATGAAATTTGCGGTAATATTATAAATAGTTTTATTTTTCTAAGTCAAAGTCAAAAGTAAAGCTCTTACACCATATATTTACTTTAATTTAATATTCCATAAAATTATCTGCTATTGACAATTAATGGGTATTTAATGAATATTTATCTACTACAGCTAACTAACCACAGCTAATAACTACAGCTAAAAGTGGTGTGTATTAAAAAGTATTCAATTACAGTATATAAAACAATATTGCATACCGAAAATGTATCACATCTCTTACAAATTGACACAATATTGATTTTAAATAGAAAATGTCGAGTTCCTATCATATAATTAAATCTTAGTATTGCTATATTTCGAGTTTTATGTGGGCTGCTTTTAAGTGCAGTGAATACATTTTCTCACTAAGAGTTGGTTTTGTGAACAAACTTTTACGTTATAATTCCATGAGAGAAGTAGTTTGCGATAATATTCAGTTTCAACCGACCTATAGGGTGGTTCACATGTGGGAGTATGTTAAACTCAATCCAACCTAACCTAACCTGGCCCAAACTAACCAAACCAAACCGAACCAAACCGTACCTAACTAAACCCAACTCAACCAAATCCGATTCAACTGTGGGTATTATTTTGCATTGCATAGTATTCTTTCTATAACGTAAGTAAATATTCGATTTATAAATTGGTCAATATTTTTTGGGAAAACAATTTTTTTATTATATTTGAAAGTTATGAAAGAGACAATCAATATTTACTACTTAATCAGAAGCCAAGCAAATTCGTAATTTTCAAAATTGTCCTAACTAATAAACATTTTGAGACCATTCTTTAAGATGTATTTGTTCTTCATGACTTTTTTTAGCCTTAACCTAGAATATACAGGGTGTTGAAAATGTCTGGAACCAGCATTATATCTGGTGAGTGGTTAAAGAAATACAACTGATATTTTGTGTACGGATATACTATGGTTTTACCTATCTTTTTGTGCCTTATGACATTTTTTACCACTTATAGGGAACGTCCTGTGGAGGATGCTGTAAAAAGTTTTAATGGAAGCCTATGGTAAATGATACATCATTTAAAAGGCCATTTTTTTCTGAGTAAGGAGCCACAAGTTTCATCTCAAAAGGACCACCCTAGCGAAAATGGTGACTGTTTGAAGTTTTTGAAAATAATTGAATTTTAAATTTCAAACAGTCGCCATTTTTGATAGGGTGGTCCTTTTGAGATGGAACTTGTGGCTCCTTACTCAGAAAAAAATGGCCTTTAAAATTATGTATCATTTACCATAGGCTTCCATTAAAACTTTTTACTGCATCCTCCACAGGACGTTCCCTATATAAGTGGGTTTTTAAATTTCAAACAGTCGCCATTTTTGCTAGGGTGGTCCTTTTGAGATGAAACTTGTGGCTCCTTACTAAAAAAAAATTGGCCTTTAAAATGATGTATCATTTACCATAGGCTTCCATTAAAACTTTTTACTGCATCCTCTACGGGACGTTCCCTATAAGTGGTAAAAAATTTCATAAGGCACCAAAAGATAGGTAAAACCATAGTATATCCGTATACATAATATCAGTTGTTTTTCTTTAACCACTCACCAGATATAATGTTGGTTCCAGACATTTTCAACACCCTGTATGTAAATTAGCTAGAAGTTCAGGTTTTGATGAGAATTCCACATCTGATGAAAATTCCTGCATAATTCCCAGGGTGGAATGTAATAGCTGTGTCTGTGCTGTAGCGAATGTGAGGAATATATTAGAATGGACACGAATACATTATTTCTGCATAACATGTATAATAGTTTTTATTAGAACACAAACATTTGTTTTATTGTTGATTTAAATTTAACTACTATTTTTTGTTTAACTAAACAAAGATGTAGGCCTGCGTCCTTTTTCATAATTTAACAAAACGTATGTTTTAAGATAATTTATTTAACTATAGAGTTATAGAATTCTTACCAGGATGGTTAAATATTTCAAAAAGTGGTAAAGATATAGCTTCAAAACTTGGTTCAGTTCTTGGGAATTACAGTTTTATTGTTTAAACACATTATTCAGTGCTACATTCTCAGAGGGTAGACCCTGAAGGGCCGTAAGATAGGGGTCAGAAGAAAATCTTAATTGTAAGCGTAGGTCGATATGCTCTCAAATTTAACGGCTTTTACTACCCTTTACAATGCTGCAAATTTCAACTCAACCGGTGAACCGAGTCAAAAATGGCAGCTGTTTCAAGATTTCTTGAATTTGCCATTTTGAATATTAGAATGGACACGAATACATTATTTCTGCATAACATGTATAATAGTTTTTATTAGAACACAAACATTTGTTTTATTGTTGATTTAAATTTAACTACTATTTTTTGTTTAACTAAACAAAGATGTAGGCCTGCGTCCTTTTTCATAATTTAACAAAACGTATGTTTTAAGATAATTTATTTAACTATAGAGTTATAGAATTCTTACCAGGATGGTTAAATATTTCAAAAAGTGGTAAAGATATAGCTTCAAAACTTGGTTCAGTTCTTGGGAATTACAGTTTTATTGTTTAAACACATTATTCAGTGCTACATTCTCAGAGGGTAGACCCTGAAGGGCCGTAAGATAGGGGTCAGAAGAAAATCTTAATTGTAAGCGTAGGTCGATATGCTCTCAAATTTAACGGCTTTTACTACCCTTTACAATGCTGCAAATTTCAACTCAACCGGTGAACCGAGTCAAAAATGGCAGCTGTTTCAAGATTTCTTGAATTTGCCATTTTGAATATTTGACCGGCGGCCAGTTTTTACTAAGTAGTTCTTTTTAGCTCAATTTTGCGTCATTGTATTTTACTAATAAAGACTTTTAATTCGATGTGCATATTGACCTATGCATACTTTTATGATTTTCTTCCGACTTCTATTCTTTGCTCCCGGAAAGAGGTATCGTATAACAAAATCAATAATCTTTGAATAGTTGTCAATTATGACTCGGTTGAGCGATTGAGTTCGGGTTTGCGGCAGATTTTCTTCTGACTCCCTCTGAAGGAGGCAGCGCATCACTGAATAATGTGTTAAAATGATTTCAATGGCCAGGAACTGTATACCCATCTTTGAAGCTCTATATTTATTACTTTTGAAATATTAAACCATCCTGGGACTTTCTTCCATCCTGTATATTACTATGAAATTCCCCTTTTTTCCTGAATAACATTATTCAATGAAAACTTACATAGTGTACATAGTCAAGAGATTTTCAAACATAATGTCTTTAGTGATGTGTTTCTTGAGATATTCAAGAAACACATCACTAAACATGATGTTTACTGTATGTACACTATGATATATAGTGTTCATACAGTAAACATCAGTTTTATGATAAATTAAACAATAGATTTTCACATAACACATCAGTCTAAAGAAGAATAAAACTGAAGCGTAGGCTGATAAAGTGATAGAAGATGGGACTTTGGAGCCCAAAAACCTTTCTAACAACAATATTCTTCCATGGTAAGATCTCCTCTCACAAGCCTAGTGTAGTTGATCAAAGCAGACCTCTGAGCCACAGACACAACCAAACTTTGATTACACTTGTGAAGCTCCAAGTGTTGTATAGTAAAGTCTAATTAATACCAGCTCGTCATGATCGATCATAAGATATTGTTACTGTGTTACTGTGATACTAATTAGTGTTTGTTATCATACAACTGGCAGTTTATAGCACTTTTGAATGTTTATTTGTGTTTTCAAACTATCGCTTGATTATACTCTTTGATCAGCAACAATATATTTAACCTCCATTTGCCATTATTTGTAGTTCCTCTCTGGAATAACGATAACAAATATTTTCAATTTAAAACTGTGACTTATATGCACTAAATCCTTTGGTAAAATGTCTATACAGGGTGTTTTTTTAAAAACTTGCATCTTTATTTATGTAAAAACCGCAATAGATAGAAATATGCAGTTTGCGGGAATCATCTATTGACGTAGGGGGACCAATTGTTTTGAATTCAACGTTACATTCACATTCCCCCCCTTTCCCCTCCTGCCACCAACTTATTTTTTTTAAATAGCAAGGTACCCCTTGTGACATATCAAATAAAAGAGCATAAAAAAAGAAAATGTTTGATGAAAAAAAATTGAAAATCGGTTCATAAATTTGTGAGATATTCCCCCCTCACCCCCCCAGGAACTTATTTTTTTTTTAATAGCAAAGTACCCCTTGTGACATATCAAATGAAAGAGCATGAAAAAAGAAAATTTTTGGTGAAAAAAAATTTAAAATCGGCTCATGAATTTGTGAGATAATCACCCCCCTTTTCCCCTACCCATAACTTGGTTTTTTAATAGCAAGGTACCCACCCTTGTGACATATCAAATGAAAAATAAATTTCGCCAAAATTTTTCTTTTTTCATGCTCTTTTATTTGATATGTCACAAGGGGTACTTTGCTATTAAAAAAAATTAAGTTCCGGGGGGGTGAGGGGGGAAATATCTCACAAATTTATGAACCGATTTTCAATTTTTTTTCATCAAAAATTTTCTTTTTTCATGCTCTTTTATTTGATATGTCACAAGGGGTACCTTGCTATTTAAAAAAATTAAGTTGGGGACAGGGGGGGAAAGGGGGGGAATGTGAATGTAACGTTGAATTCAAAACAATTGGTCCCCCTACGTCAATAGATGACTCCCGCAAACTGCATATTTCTATCTATTGCGGTTTTTACATAAATAAAGATGCAAGTTTTTAAAAAAACACCCTGTATATATTCAAATATACATGAAACTATCCTTAGTATTTGATTGCGTTTTCCGTTCATAATATAACCAAATGCTGCTACAGCACATCAATACTACTATATTCAATCAGAATAGAATAGAATGTGAAATTAATTGGGTTAGTATAATAAATGGAATATTGATGTCTCTTAAATATTTTATTTAACGTCTTTTAAAGTTATCGGGGGATTTTAAATATAAAAAAAATAATCCACATATTCACATGGATCTAATTTTTAAACTTTTCCGGTTGTCAAATATTTTAAAAACTAAGTGCTGGCAGCTAAGCTTTAACGTTTCGTAAAGCATTCATAGTCTCTTTGGATTCCGATTAAAGCCTTCAAGCCATATTAAACCCCGTTACAAATCCAAGAGATACAAGAATTTTCTGACATTTAAATTATAAACTATCTTCAACTCTCCGCTCATAATATTTCAGCTAGTTTCATGGTGGTTATTGTATTTATAAGTACAGTTTTAAGTATTCCACAAGTCATCAGGAAATGTTTAGGATTTATCACATTACGAATATGTTTTTCTAATTACAAGCCTAAAATTCCTTATAAGCCCTACATTGTTGAAAATACATAACCTCGTGATTCAAGATTCAATTATTAATAAACCGACTAAATGATATGCCTCCCTAAATTTCAATAGCTATTATATTAGTAAATATAATTCTTTTGAAAAATTACAATCAACACTGAGAAAAAAAACCGAATGCAACACGTAGTACCATCCGTAAAGGTAAAATATATTTTGCGTGTTTATTATTCTTATATATTTTCACTTTTTCAATAAATGTTTGCATATCATATATTCAACTAACTGACCGAAACAATTATAATCTAATAAGAAGTTCGAAAAGCCTACGACTGAATATCAGCAGAATATCAAAGACAATAAAAACATGAGGAGCTCATAGCTAACTTTAATCTACTATGCAGCTTGTTAAACATAAGAGTAATCCAAATGAACTATGAAAAAAATAATAATATAAACATTGAGTATAATATCAGTAACGGGCTGCAATAACCACTTGTGATATTGAACATTTTGGTTCCGGATAAACGTTATAGGTTACTGTTATGATCCATATCACTTAGAGAGACCCAATATCTCTAGAGGCTTATATGAGAGGTTTGGTAAACGGTAAATGGACTGAACTAACCATAGGAGGATGGGGATTTGTGGTACTTGGGGAAAACACTTAATGGTTAATGCAAATGGGCTGTTTATAATGTCTAAATATTTATATTTAAAAGAAACAAACAATATTTATTACAAGAAATTAATTGAAACTAGTGCACCTATTGCTCGCATTCGAGCAATTTCAAAGTAGGCGTTAGCAATTGCAAACGAATAACAGTCATAATTTACAATGATTTAAAAGATTCAACTCAAGGATAATGTAATTAATCATGCCACTCCAGTTATCGAAACTGAAAACGGACTCACTCTGAAAACGAACCCTTTTGTGTTTATCATGAGGTTACTATGAACAACTGTAATTAATAAGAATTATTTGTCCGTTTAAGTAAACAAAATCTTCTCTTCATAATAAATACATTGGGATTTTGATAGCCTTTAGGGGAAAGTCCGAGGAATTTTGTTGCAGGAATTGGTGAAAGGGGGCATCTACACAAAAAATACTTAATTTTGACACATCCGTCCATTATTAATGGAAGAATAGTGTTCCGAAGAAATCGCCTTCACGTATTATATATAAAGATATTAAATAAAAATGTATTCAGCAAACAAGGAGAATTCATATTACTGTATTTGATAACAATAAATCTCACATCCCTGTCACTGAAACGTGTTAAACAAAATAAATTAGATACATTAAACGTATTTTGTAAAAAAAACTTTGGCATTAAAAATAGAAGAACTTCCAAAAAAAATAATCCATGGGATTTTAAGTATTGCATATGTGGTAGTTTTCAATAACTATATTAGTAAATAATAATTCTGAAGATAAAAATACAAAACCAATCCAAAATTACTGTCTCGTCACTTTGAATCTACCTTGTGTAGATATAAATAAAACGAACTAAAATAGGTAAATAGCTAATTGTGTATTATGTATTCCGAGAGTGTACATAACACACAGATTACCTTTTTAATTTGATATAAAATTTTATTTAGGTTATATTTGCATTTGCATTTTTAGATTATGCTTGTTATTCATACAAAAACCACACCACACATGCTGGTTAACAGCGGCTGTGGTTGGTGTAGAAATTCCAACTGTGAGATGAGCTGATTCAGTGAGCGTAAATGAACTATTTTGTGTACTGGTTACAGGTGTGGAATTGATAATTTCCGTAGCAGGAAAAATTATTTACAGAAAATTTAATTTGAATTTAGTTTTCAGGATCCTCGCAATTGGGCTAACAATTACATCCAAAATATTAAAGCGCAAAGAGAAAAAAAAACATTAACCGTCCCTTGTATCTTATTTGAAAGACCCATTTTTAAGAGACATTATAGAATTTATGAAGAGAAAATATATTATGGTTCCCATAGAGATTAATCATTATTTTGTTACCCAAAAACGCACGTGGGTTTATAAGCTTAGCAACGAGAACGTCACCCGCTTACTGATATAAGCCTGCCTTTCCCAAAATCGGTAAACGCATCCTCTCTAAGCTGATTTATTTCTCAGGGGAAAGTCAAAAACCCAGCGTAGAGAAGGTAATGAATTTATGAGGTCAAAGTTTTCAAAGTTTTTATGGAAATAACCTAGAACACAAAAAGATTGGCTTTGACGAAAAAAAAACCACGTTTAAGAATTAAATCATATATGACAGGACTCGTCGTCAACGAATACATGAAGCTGCGTTGTTGTTTTAGGGAATTAACCTGAAAATAAACTAACACTGGAGGGGATTGTCAGGGAATTAAAACTGAAACATTCTAAATGTTTATTTGTTTGGTGGGTTCACAAATTCTTTAAGTTTGTAGTTAATTTTCACTGTCTTAGAAAAATACTATAACTTTTCAATAACAAAATTGCCAATAAAACTTTTTACTTTGCCTAAACCGATCTCTCGCTAACCGCTGCCATCATACGTTCCACAGACAAGGCTCCGTGGCCCATGTGGACGGAAAATGGAAGGAATAATAGGTTTATAGGCCACCAACATGAAAAAATCTAAACAAATCCGAGCTGGTGATCCAAAACACTTTGCATGATTCATTTGGAGTCTTTAATATCAATAAAACAATTATTCAAGATGGGAAAGCCACTGTCTTCGTATTTCGACCCAAATATGAGTGTTGGATTAATTGCATTGCAAAGTCACACATCAGAATATAGTTATTTGACTTTTAATATCAGTGTCTGTTGAGAAAAGTGCAATGAAATAGATTGAAATAGATATCAGCAATGAATACAAACCCTTTTAGTCACTAGTACGTAATATCCAACAGATGATTAAAGCTTTCGACATTATTTTGTGATTAAACTGGTTGTATCTACTTTATGTATCAACTTGTGAAGCTAGCCATCTGAAAGTACTGACTTATTCATTAGTTCGTGCACATAGTGATACAGCCTTTGGTTGTAATTTCGAACACTAAAGACTAAATGTTTAAGAAAAAAATCTTTGTTAACCAAACTTACCACATAACAGTAAGGAAAGTTTCAACATAAAAAAAATATTGTTATTGTTTGAACGAAGAAAAAATTAATCTAGTAGGATAACCATTAAAACGGCATTCGCATTTTATATTTCTCAAAGAATATGCTCCAGTTATGTTACTTTTACCACAACGTTTCAAAACCTTGACATCTTGGGGCTGTTTGTTCAGCTTCATTGCTTCATAAAACATTCATCTCTTCTTTGAATCCTGCTTCAAGCCTTTCAGCCTTGTTAAGCCCCCCATTGAAAATAACATGTTTGGAAGATTTACATGGTTTTTAATTATGTACATTTAATCCATTATCAGATGACGATTTAAATCTGAAAGCCTGGTATTAAACGCATAAAGAATTGGTATTTCCTTCACCAACTACAACTATACTCACCACTATAATGTTTTTAAAAGAGAAATACTTTGACAGATTGTGTTTAAAGAGGTTGGGAACCCTGCATTTGCCAGTCCTCATACGCATCGGACTTCTGTGTTAAACGTTTACAGCAAAGCAAGGGGTAAGTCGGAACAGCACAAGGGGGAACTGTACTAGTAGTTAGGGCCAGCACTTGAGGTCTAACATAGGCTCTTATGGGGAATAGATTTATAGCCTTACCTAATGTAAATAAACTGCTATTTTTATTTCTGAATAAATTTTATTTAATAACTGTATACTAATACTGTATTGTATGTGAATAGGTGTAACTGTTTATGCTATAATTTATTTTTAATGTTTATATATTCAAAGTAATGTATATAACATCTATACAACATTTATATAACAATCATACAGGAGTAGTCAGGGCAGCGATTGGGCCAAAATTTGACCTTGAGATGATCTAGGTGTAGATAGGGTACTCTCAGCTGATTAGCCGA
This sequence comes from Macrosteles quadrilineatus, assembly GCF_028750875.1. Classification (NCBI taxonomy): domain Eukaryota; kingdom Metazoa; phylum Arthropoda; class Insecta; order Hemiptera; family Cicadellidae; genus Macrosteles; species Macrosteles quadrilineatus. The sequence goes on from NW_026542609.1 coordinate 140,842, forward strand.
CCGCAGCTGACCACGTGATGTCAGTAGGTGTTTATATTAAATAAATTATGGATAAAAAGTGTTGGCCTGACTAG